>NC_056733.1:242527006-242759712 GCF_019279795.1 Protopterus annectens | reverse complement strand
AAAGGCCCGGTATTTGTTTTATACAACTCTGCCTCCTATAGGACACCATGTAGTGCCTGTACACCTGCCCATAGCTCCCTTCTCTGGTAAGTATGAGATGGAAGCACTCACCAAATACAATTTCTTGTAAGTCTGGAGTAGAAAGTATACATTACTTATTTAAAAGTGCAGTACAAATTGTTTGCCATTTCTTGATTTGCAAGTAGGTACTTGGTAGTTGGTAGAGGTGAAATGGCGTGCTCTGAGGGGCAGATACACTTGTGTTAATATGTAGTTGCAGCATGCATTGGCTATGCTTGCATGTTTTTAGGGTCTATATTACAAGATCGAAACTTTAGTTAGTTGAATAACTAAAGATTGATATTGTGATATCGAAACCTGAAAATGTCGAACGGCCGGTTTAACCCAGGAAACACTTCCCTTGGCCATTATGTGGATTATGTACTTTTCTCCAATTTGGAGCGATCTCAGAGTTGGTATATTTAGTTAGGAGGGTGTGGGAGTGAAGCCCCCCGACTTGATTTGGGATTTAAAGTTTTTTTTTGATGCGGCCAAGGGAAGTGTTTACCTGGGTTGAAACTACCTTCGACATTTTCAGGTTTCTATATTACAAGATCGATCTTTAGTTATTCGATTAACTAACGTTTCGATCTTGCATATGAACCTATAAAAACAGGGTCTATATTACAAGTACTAGGCTAGCTACCCTTTTGGGTCATTTTAACCCTAGCCAGTTTCCTTCTTATGGTCAAATTAATGTACCCCATTTGGTTAGAGAATATTATTGCCCATCCCGTGGTCAATAATTGTATATTGTCCCTAATGAGAATAACTGGGATCATACCATAGATAATTTGAGGGGACACATGTATGTGATTAAAGCATTTAGGAGCAGCATGTTTCGATTAGTAGTACAGAGGCAGCCCTGGGGTAAATTTTCTGTTACCCATCCATAGATCCAGGTTGCACTTGAATGTGGATAGGGATGAATTTTTGTTTTATGTGGATGGGATGTCTGTGGGTCTATATTATAATCGAGAAAGCTGTCTTTCATGAATACATGTTCATCGACACATAAATGACGAAGAACGAGAACAGCGAAGTACCAAAAAAGTGAAATGGAGAACACCGAACGCATTCCTGGAAGTAACAGCGCTATACAGGTAAGGTAAACCTAACTGTACAAACCTTGCCTAAAACACCTTTTCAAATGTTTTTGCAGGGGGGCAAGCCCACCTGTACCCCCCACACTTATATATACCAACTCCCAAGACCGCACTACAGTGAGGAAAAGGATTAATTTCCTCATCTCCACGATCACCCTGCTGGCCAAGAGCGTCTGTTCCGCATTCTCCATTTCGCTGTTTTGGTACTTTGCTGTTCCCATTCTTCGTATATGTGTCGATGAACATGTATTCTTGAAAGACGGCTTTCGTGATTCTGATATAGACCCGGTGTCTATTCCAGAGCAGCTATATCCTCTGAGAGATGTACCTGCCCTACAAACCATTCTGTTAATGTTGCAGTAGAGGTTTAGATCCCCACACTAAGTATTTTTCATGCCATTTGACTTGCTGATGTGCAGGAAGTCATAGAAATTCTGCCAGTTGGCAAAGGGGGTTAAGGCTGTGAAATGTAGTTCCTGGGGTACAGGGTTTAATTCCTGCAGCCGTTATTTTCTTACTGTGTGACATTGCCATTGTTCCTATGTTGCCACTGAAAAGTGTCCAATGAGCTTACCTAGTTAACAAAAGGGTATTCTGGTTGGGAGGTTGACATAATGATTAAGGTGTTTACAGACATGAGGTGCAGGGTTTGATTCTCACATGGGGTAATTGACTAGGCGTAAAATGGCCCACAAGGGCATATAGCCTAGTACTAATCTATGAACCTATGAATAAAGATTGGGTTGAAGGGATGTTTTTGTATGCCATACAAAAGTCACGTCTTAGCAGTGTGTAGGATACCAAGTATAGTGACAGGGCTTTGAGTCTGTCCATGTAAGGCATGTTTTTTAGGTCATGTATCCTTTTAGTAAGGTATCTTTGTGGGTATTCCAGTTGCATATGTGTCTGCACTGATGCATGCTAAGTGGGTATTTTATTCAGTGATTGGCCTAATGATGGCTGACTAAAGGGGGGCAATGACATCCCTACATCTAGTCACAACCCCTTGCTTATAAGCTGTGCAATATGCAAGAAGTTTCTTGCAATAATGGACAAATGTTGTTCAGACGTTAGGTCACTGTATAAGTTCCCAAATCCCAAACTCTTACTGATGTTATTGTCAGTGTTAGTTCCTTGGGATAGATGACTTCCCAAAGGATACAATAATGCATTTTTGCCATTTAGTTTCAGTCCATGATTTTGGCACCACTTATTTGGGACAAAACATCTTGCAGGATGGCTGTCATTTGGGGATTCGATGACTGCTCCTAGCTTGCAGTCATCTACATAATTAAGTGTTGGCTTTTACTTTGGAAAGTAGATGCCAAACAGAAGAGGTCCCATCACAGAACTCTGGAGGACTCCACTGGTGACTGGTGTCTTTGGAGGTAACTTCTCCTATTTTGATTTCCTGCATTCTGTCTGAGCTACTTGGCAATCCAGTGGGATTTTCTTTGTGGAATTTTGCTGAAAAAAGTTTTAGACTTCATTTGGTGAAATCATATCAAATATAGGACCCATCAAGGAGGGACTTAAGCAGATCATGTGATGCATTAAGAAGGCAAATGTTATATATGAGGAATATGAAAAAGCCATTTGGCTCTAACATTGAAGATACAGTGATAATTTATACCCAGTGAGAGATGGATAACGTAATTTGGTCATTAAAATTTAAAGCCAAAGAACTAGATGAAGATTCAGTAATGGAAAGTATTCTTGATGGGGAATGAAGATTCCTTTGTCTCAAGCATTTCTTGCTGTGCAAGAGAGCAAATAGGAGACATATAGCCAGCTCTTTGTTGAGAGCTTAATTTAAAGGATGTTAAGATGCAGTAAAAAAAGGATCTGTCGACCATTAGCCATTTGAGTTGGGACATTGCTCATGTGGAGGGCAGGAACATCCCAGCTGTTGGACATTTTTATAGAATTTTATGTATAATTGCTTTTTTTAGGGAGAGATGTCTATTGAACACAGACTTTTCTGCTGTATCCTTCTGGTAAATGTGCACTAATTCTAAAACCTGAGATGCAGGCTTTTAAGTTTATGCATTGTGCACACTGAATACTCATACCATTCATATGTCAATGCATTCAGAACCTCAGTACCTTAACCCATCTGTGTATTGGATTTCATTTGAAATTTAGGAACACAGCACTCACAGGGGTGACTAAATACCCTTTGTGAATTTTCTTCTTGATGATTTCTCAAATAATTTTGTTTTAATGTACAGACTGGTATATCTCATTTAGGCAAAAATTAAATTGTATAAAGAATTTGTGCAGGTACTAAGACCTGTTTGAAACTTGTTTATCTTTGTTTAGGTCCATTTTATCCCTGGAACCTTTCCAGGCTGCAGGACATTTCCAGAACCCTGCAACATCAGTTCCTTGTTCCTGGTTGGAGACTGCTACTGCCACAGACCCTCGTTTCCATGGCTGTTCTCAGGGTGTAGGTGTCCAACACTGGTCCTGGCCACCATATGAACCTTTGTGTAATGAGTCTAGTCACCACAACCAGGTCTTTAGCCACGTAAGTGGACCTGCAGCTGGGAATCTGGAAGATGTTATTACTGCTTCTGAGGATGACTTTGTAGAAGAAGACCTACTAAGAGCAGGGATAATGGCATCATTACAGGACTCTATACCAGAATCGCTTGGCAAAGTGGAACTGTTGAAGTCATCAGTGTCTTCCCTTCGGTGAGTATAGATCAGTCCAACAGAAAACTTTCAGTTACTACTTTTTACTGTACTTTGGGTCCTTCAAGACTTCAAGTTTTCCTTGATTTCTGTTTAGTATGTTAATTAATTTTTAAATGTGTAACGCATGTAGTCCTCGCTTATTTGTATCCCAACTAAGTGATAGCGCTGTAGTTTTCATGTACGGCATCCATATTTCTTTCGGTTGTCTTCTATTGTGTAACACTGCTTTTCTGGAGCACAACAACTTGGAAATCACTTGCTTACTCAGTTTTAGATTGAAACAATTGTCCTGCCCTAGACCACTGTGCAATATTTTCAGAAGTGTCTATCTATAAATCCCTATGATGTAGCGGATGCAGGGGATAGTTGCTCTCTTTGTGTAAAAAAAAAAAAAAAAAAAAAACGCCTCATTTCCAGCTATATTCATCACATTGAACATAATGGGCAGAAGTCAGTGTTTGGATTAAGCTGTTGTGATCCAAGAAAATTGAGTGTCAATTTCTTACAGCAGGACCCTTCTATTAACCTCTTGACATGTAACATTTCATCAGTGGTAGTTTACTTGGTGCTTGTAAATTAATGCATTTTATCTAGTCTTGGAGACCGTTAACCGTGCTACAAATATATTGATGAGATTTATTTTATAGGTTCGTTGTTTCTGAGAATTACTGCACAGCATATAAACTGAAAGCATCTTTCTGTTTCTGCACTTGCTTATATTGTTTATGCTTTGGAAATCAAATGTCTGCTCACTTTGATACAAACCTGGGATTTGTTATTCTTTTGGACAGTGATCCATCTTCCAGCAGCAGATAAGCTATATCACTTGTCCAAAAATAGCTTAGTTAGTTTGTTCTTTTCATGGAGCAGTTCATCCTTCACTGTGGTATGATCATGGAAGTAATTTCTTCAACCAATTTGTTCTTGATTTCACTCCAGGTGTCTTATGACCATGAGTCTTGATTTCACTCCAAGTGCTGTATGACTTTGAGTCAGTCCCCCCTATGACCATGAGTCATTCCCCCATCTGATTAGTCCTGAAATAGTTGTCAGAAGAGAACTGTAACCAGCATGATGCAGTTCTTCAGAGTTGATCAGCATTCATTGCATACCTCTCAACTGTCCAGATTTTTGTCTGATATTTATGGTCTTTTCCTCATAAAGTTTGTGGTTTTCTGGCAAACTAATAAGGATTGAAGTCCTTAAATAATAGACATTTGAGTGTCAGATTTCATATCCTTCAGAAAACATGTTAAGATAAAACCTTTTATTCTAGCAACTTTCTAAATTTGTATGAGCGATATTAAAAATTAGTCCCTATTTTTAATCTTTGCCCCCATTATTTTTGCTTTACACATATTTATTTTGCTAAGATGTTGAGAGGTATGCAATTTCCTGTTTTAAGTTTAACCTAACAACTGGGGAATTCACTCATTCACTCCAATGGAGCTCAGGGAGTTTGCACTGTAACGAATGAGTGAAGCCTAAGCCTTTTGACGGAATCAAATTATGTCCTCACATTTCAAACAAATGTAACATCTTTATTTTATTTTACATTTGTTTACCGGGTAAGTCCGACTGGACACAGGTCCATTTTCAGTGGAGGTCCGGGGAGAAAAGCTCCACATTACAATACATTACATAAGAGTAAAAAGAAGTAGAACATACATATGGCGTATATACACATCAGGACAACATGCTGGTGATTAACAAACATACATATAGCATATATGCACACAACAGGACATCATGCTAGTGATTTAACATTTCTTACGGTAGACAATCCAGAGGTACATTTGTTTTCTTTTGCAGTTATAAGTTTTGTAAGATAAATGTATATGGGTTTGGAAGCTTTCAGGGGAGAAACTGTTTATACATAGCTGTACCCTGACGAATTCTCTTGGTATGGATTAGCCTGCATAGCCAGTTACTTAGTGGGTTTTCAGGAGTTTTTTGAATTGACTAAAGGAGGTGGTAGAAGTTATTTGGCTTGGTAATGTGTTCCAGGTTTTAGCATTGGGGTTGGCAAAGAGGGACTTACCAGCTTCGTTTTTATGTTTGACAGTTATGAGGTTCTGGTTACTAGATCTTAAGGGTCTAGAGGAAATGTGGGGCTGAATTAGGTGCTGAAGTGCTGGAGTTATCTCAGGAAGATAGTAAAGTTTGTGCACTATAGAGAGTTAATTGAGTAGAAATATATGAGGCAACTCAAGCCAGTTGAGTTGCTTAAGGGATAGACGGTGGTTGGACCTATATGAGGCTTCAGTAGCAAACTTGGCAATCTTGTAGTAAGATTCCATTTTATTTAGATCAGTTTGGCGAAGATTGGTCAAGATGGGAGGGGCATAGAGGAGGGTGGGTAGAAGATGAGTCCTTGTGATGGTTACTTTCGTGTGTTTTGTCATAAACTGTTCCTGTAGAGGAGACCAAGTTTTGTTAACTTTTTTAATGGTTTGTGCTATGTGGATGTCGAACCTCAGGTTATTGTCTATTTCTACGCCTAGCATTTTAGTGTGTGTGGTTGTTTTCTTTGGAGCTAATGGTGAAATTATTATTTAGGGGAGGAGCTCTGCCAGGACTGAAAAGAATTAGTTTGTTTTTTGGGATTAAGAAGTTTGATGTTAGTGAACCAAGTTTCGGCTAGGGTGAAGTTATTTTGGGTAAGGATTTGCAGTTCACTAATGGTAGGGGCAGCACATATGAGGGTAGTGTCATCTGCATATTGTACTATTGAGGCAGTGGGAGAGGATGAATAGATCTGATTAATAAATAGAGAGAACAGCAATGGGCCAAGGATGGATCCTTGAGGGACTCCTATGGTTACTGGTAAAAGGGGGGACAATTGGTCCTGCCATAGGACTGCTTGCTGACAGGCAGATAAGTAGCTGTTGAACCATGATATAGATGAGGGACATGTATTTAGGGTGGGTAGAGTATCAAGAAGCAGACTGTAGTTTACCATGTCAAAGGCTTTTGATAGGTCTAAGACTATGGAAGAAACAAATGGACCCTTGTTTCTGTGGTGGTTAACAATGTTGGTGACTGATAGTACTGTTGTGGTGCTATGGGAAGGTCTAAATCCATGCTGGGATATGGAGAGTAGGTTGTTATTCTGGAGGTACTGTATTAGTTGAGTATGAACAACTTTTTTTCTAATATTTTGGATAAAGGTGACAGGATTGCTGTTGACAGATAGTTGGTGAGCTCTACGGAGTTGCCTCCTTTGTGCAGTGGAATTATATATGATGTTTTCCATGAGGTGGGGACTTTGCATTCTGAGAGAGATCTGTTTATTAGTATAGAGACAGGATAGGCTAAAGGTTCGGCTGAGATCCAAAGGAAGTCTGCTGGCAGCTTATCTGCTAGAGTGGTTGGTTTAAGTTTACCAAGGAGTTTAGATATTGATTTGGTGGATACAGAGTGGAGGTGAAAATTGGGGCTATTGTTTTGTATATTGGGGTGGGTTGGGGGTAGTTATTGGTGTGTGGCTGCTATTGTGGGCATTGGCAAGGGTCCGGACTGTTTCGGTAAAGAATTTGTTAAACTGAGTAGGAATGTTTTCATGGTTATTTGGAAGCACAGGGGTTGGAGTCGTGGACTTTTCTGGATGCAGTGTACCATTCATTGAGGCCCAGAATTTTTGTGGGTTTTGAGCATATTATTCTTGCATGCTTGTATAGTAGCTGGATTTGTCTAGTTTGATTTGTGTTTTGGCTTTGCTACGGAGCTCTACATAGTTTTGTCTCAAAGTAGTGGTTTTGTTTTTTTGATATTGAATCCAGGCCTTGTCCCTTTCTTTCGTTATAGTTTTAGTATCTTTTCTTAGCCATGGGGCATAGTTATGTTTTTATTCTAATGGTTCTAGGGGGTGCATGATTTAAGATTTTTATGAAGGTTCTGTTAAAGTACTCGATGACATTGTCTAGAAGTAGATGTTTTAGGGGGGTCCAGTTACAGCCTTTTAGAGTATTGATGAGATTAGTAGCTATAAAAGTTTTTTGTTTCTAACTACTTTGAGGATAGGTTGGTTGATGGTTTGGGATCTGTTCCTAATTAGGTAGGTTGGATGATGGTCACTTAGGGTATCTGGAAGACAACCAAATTGCTGTGCAAGAGTGGGGTCAGATATCAGGATCCAGTCTAAGATGGACTGGCATTTGGAAGTTTTGTCAATCAAGTGGGTGGTTATGGTTTGGGTAAAACTGTAGGTTTATGAAGGCAGAGGGGTTATGGCTGGAGCAGTGAAGCCAGTCAATATTGAAGTCTCCTAATAGTATGGTTTCATGTGGAAGGGAGTTGGTGGTCCAATTAAGTAGGCTTTCCATTATAGTGATGTAATTGCCTGGTGGTATATAGCCACCTGCAATAATTATATGTTTGTTGGAACTTAAAATATCTGGCAAGGATTAGTTCTACATCTTTGAATTCATGGGTATTATAATCTAGTTGTTCTAAGGCAAGATGATTTTTGAATAATATTGCAACACCTCCGCCCTTTTTCTTTGACCTGTCTCTTCGGATAATGTTGTAACCCGGGGCAATAATCTCATTATTGTGATGTGGTTTGAACCATGTTTCAGTTAACACAGTGATATCTGGTTTGTATAGAGCTAGTAGGGCATGAAGGTCATGAATTTTGTTAAGTATACTTCGTACATTAATGTTTAAGAAGAGGAGAGCTGAGGTAGATCTGTGGTGTAGGGTATTTAGCTGATTTAAGTTTGGGCTAATTGATGTTTTGGGTCCTGGATTGGGATGTATATCACCACTGCAAGCAAGTTTATGGAGTAAGTGTAGATGGAGTTTGGTCTATTTGTGAATTATCTCAGATTGTCTTTGAGAAGAGAGGGGGTTAGTTTTGATTTTCAGTTTAATGTTCGAGTAAGAGAAGGGTTGGGGGGGGAGGTAAGGTCACATGGCGATATAGGGAAGTTTGGTGGTGTTGGATGTGGAATCAGTTTGCCAAGGGGATGGGGTGTTGTTATGAAGCGGAGTGTGGTAGGAGGACAGGATGGAAAGTAGGAGTAGGGTGAAGATTATCAATGGGTAGAATGATGTTTTTAGTAGTTGGGTTAGATACGTCTAACCCATGTTATCTAGTTTCAGAAAGAATGTGTTGCATGCAAGGGTACTTGTTACATGCAAGGGTACTATCTATGAATGAGTGAGAATGGTGTTGTATTAGAGGTGCAGTATTAGGTGTATATGGGAGTTTGTTGTTAAGAGGGGTAAGAAATTTGAAGTGATGGGTGGATGAGAGTGTAATGGGAGTTGACTGTAGCTACAAGTTGAAGTGATGTTAGGGATGTAGGAGCTATATAAGCATCATATAATGCTGGGCGTATGGCTACAGTAAAGTGATGGTGAGTATGGCCAGTGCAAGAGCTATCGTTTTATGTGTTAGGGAGCTGCAGTATGGGCAAGAGGTATTGGTCAGGTAATTGGTATCCTCTAGTCAAGAGAGGGTAGCAGAGCTAGTGAATTGGTAAATACGGGGGGGGGGGGTACTTGCTACTTTATCTGTAATGATGTTCTTGACTATGGATAATATGAATCGGATTTATATGTTAATTTATTTGTACTACGTTCAGATATGTGTATTTACTGCAGTTAAAATATTAATTCTAGGTAATAGTTAATTGTTCTAGGGTGGTGTGTATAGAGAGGTGGCGGAGGAGGTAGGGATTCTATGTTGGAGGCAGGAAGTAGGCTAGAGTGTTTGTGAGGAACAGGAAGGGGAGGAGTGTTTGGGTAGGAGGAAACAGGTGGCTAGGTATAAAGGAAATTATATGGGGGGTGGGAGGAGAGCGAAGTGAGCCCAAGCGTAGCGAGGGCCAACGGAGCGGGGCTGCACCCACAGCAACTGTAAAAAAAATAAATAATTTGATTATCAACAGTGGAACAGATGAAAGGGGTGGGGGTGGGCTAAGAGGAAGAAGGTTTGCAGCTGTTGCCCCTGGGGTATGCAATCTAGCTGACTGTAACAGATTTTAACGAGGCATAACAGTAGTCACAAAAGCTGACACCTACACTACACAAGTGGCAAAAACAAGGATGTTATTCGTGTTTCACTGTTGCAGTCATTACATTTGGGTAATCTGCTGGCAGGTTGCCCTCAGTCAGCCTGAATATCAAAGTCTTGGGTCCTGTGTCGGTTGCTGCCTCCTCTTCCATGACGTCAGGTCGTCAGGGGTATAAAACATGCAGCCGACACCATTTTATCCAGTCTTTCTTGCCGCACGGTGCCCGAAGCAGAAGCAGTTCGCAAGTGCCGGTCGGCCGACTCCTGAAATTTTCGCATTCGAGTTTCAGAACCGAAGTCTTCAAATAAGGCTAAGTACCCCATTGGGGAAACTTTTTTTCTTGCTCCTTACCGATGTCAGTAAAAGTTAATAATTGCATTACTTGTGGGAAGCAAATACCTCATAAGGATTTTCATTTGTACTGTATTCCTTGCCTAGGCCCAGATCATAACGTGTCTTGCTGTCGGTTTTGTGCTAGATTTAACCAACGCACTATTAAGGGTTGGTATATTTTTGCTTCAAAATATTTTGGATCCAGATTTAATTACCCTGAAATGTCGTCGGTTAGCAATCCAACTACCGGAGTTCACAAAAAACGCAAAGAAAAAGACAGACAGACTGAGGTCCAAAACCGACGACAAACCTTCTCCTAAGCCAGTCGCCAGTTCGCCGGTACTCAATGAGGCACTTTCGCAGCCCCTGATACCCGCTACTTTTGAGACGCAGGCCTCTACCGAGACCCATGCGGAGTCCAGTATGCCGTGAGATTCTCAGAGTATTGAACCCGCAGATGTCTCTCCCTTGGATGGGTCCAGAGCCGCTGAGCAGGCATTGGCTTCTGAGGGTGTTTTCAGGCCTCAACATTTTTATATGACGCCAGCTTCAAAAACAAGATCAAAAACATCTTCTAAGTCTAAAAAACTGATGCATGAGCCACGTGTTCAGGCCCCTATGCCTAAAAAACAGATGATAAAAATGTCTGAGGACAATTACTTTGATCAGGGGTCCCCCCCCCCCTGCTAAGAGGCCTAGGCAAGACACTGATTATGAATCTTCAGATCAGGTTTCCATTTCTTCAGATTCCTCTTCTGATCAGGAATTTTCTATTCCAATCTATGAGGATTCAGATGCAGAAGAATCCATCCCATCTGCATCTCCTGAGGATTATTCTTTTGGAGAAACCTTGCATACTTTAAGGGAACATTTTCATTAGGGAGTCAGGATTTCTCTCAATCAAAAAAGAGGCTTAGGGATTTCCTTCTTCTTCCTCAGCATAGGCCTTTGGCAATACCTCCTGTATTAGACATTGTTGATGATGTGTTTTCGGAATCAAGCATGGCTCCTGATTCCCTACCTCCAGCTCCTAGTAAGCCAGACAGATATTACAGGGTTCCAGACTCCCACAAATTTCTATTCATCTCACAGGGTCCCAAAGCTGTAAAGGCCTCTACAGCCAAAAATCCTACCCCTTCTGATAGAGATTCCAGGGCGCTGGAAAGATGGGGAAAGAAGGTTTATATGTCTGCAACCTTGGCAATTAGGGCCTTAAACTGCCAGTTTCATATACTTAGATATCAACCATGTTATAGGCTTTTTGAAATAGAAAATGATGTTGATTTCTGATTGTGTGGAAAATAAAGAATTACAGGAATTATTGCATGCAGCAGAACAGTTTGAAAGGCATACTTTGCAATGTGGTTTTGATTCCTTGGAGGCCTCTTGCAGGGCCGCAGTTACTGAATCTGTGATTAGAAGGCATGCCTGGCTCAAGGAGCAAAATCTGCCTGATCATGTTAAAACTAAATTGTTGGATGCCCCTCTACAGCATGATACTCTGTTTGGTAATAAGGCAGAAGAGGTTTTAAAGAAAATGGAACACAAAGCTAAATCTATGCAAACTGTAAAAGATTTTATACAAGTGCAGTCACCCAGGTTCAGTAGGCACTGGCCTACTAAAAATTGGTCCTTTCCTGTGTCCAACAGAGCCTCTCAAGGCAAATCCAGGCACTCAAAAGGCTCTAGATACCAATCACAGGGTTCTTACAGGTCAAAGCAATGGGGTGCCTCCACCTCCAAATCTGGAGGAAACAAAGCACAACCCTACAGTAAGCAGTCTCAATGACTTCCCTCTACATTCACCAAGCACTTATCTTTTGGCAGCCCCCTTGGGGGGAAAATTAGCACTTCATGCTCAAAATTGGCAGTTAATTACCCAGGACAAATGGGTGTTAAACATAGTATCCCAGGGGTACAGATTTCATTTCCATACTTTGCCAATTCCAAATGGTTGGCCAAATTTGCCACAAAATCAGTGGGCAGAGGCTCAGAAACAAGTTATGTCCCTCTTGGATATGGGGGCTATTCAACCAGTACCAGAACAGGAAAAAGGACAAGGTTTTTATTCAAGAATTTTCCTGGTACCCAAAAAAAAGACAATGCCTGGCGTCCAGTACTGGACTTATCGATTTTGAACACGTACCTGGACATTCCAAAATTCAAAATGCTGACTTTGCAACAGCTACTGCCTATGCTGGGTTTGTGACTCTAGACTTAAGAGGCATACCTGCATATCCCAATAAGGGAATCCTGCAGAAGATACCTCCGCTTCAAGGCAGGTTGTTTTGAATTACCAATTCGCTGCACTGCCCTTTGGCTTATCTGCTGCGCCCAGGGTCTTTACAAAGTGCCTGGCACCAGTAATTGCATTTTGCAGACAAAGAAGCATACAAATTTTATCCTTACCTGGACGACTGTCTCTTTCAAGCAGAGAAAAAGGACATTCTTCTTCAACATCTCGCGTTTGTAAAAAGGCTTCTAACATGTCCAGGGTACACAATAAATGAAAAGAAATCCCAATTGGTACCCTCTCAAATAATTACATTCCTGGGTACAAGCTTGAATACAACTGCCCGGATGGCTTACCTTATGCCAGACAATGGCAACTGACAACATACTTCAAACAGATGGCAACAAAAACCCAGTTATCTGCAAGACAAATTCTGCAGGCTTTGGGGTTCATGGCATCCTGCATTCTACTAATTCCATATGCAAGACTGCATACGAGGAAACTTCAGTGGTACCTAAAAAGTTTATGGAGTCAACATTGTCAGTCTGGAAACAATGATTCCTCTCATTCCTTGCCTACAACAGGAGTTTATTTGGTGGACAGAGACATGTCACCAAAACAAGGGACTGTCATTCACTCTACCCCCTGTCACCCAAACCCTAACTACAGAGGCATCAGACTATGCTTGGGGGACCCACCTGGTGGGGAGATGCATTCAGGGCATATGGAGCCCAAAACAAATGCATCTGCATATCAACCAGAAAGAGATGCTAGCTGTTCATAATGCTCTGACAGCCTTCAAGGACTTACTTCATCCAGGACAACTACTGATAAAGATAGACAACACCATGGTTATGTGATACATAAACAAGCAGGGGGGTACACATTCCTACCCCCTTTTCAGACTAGCCGTGGCATTGTGGAACGCAGCTTTGACTTACCAAGTACATCTTCAAGCTCAATTCCTGCCAGGAAAACAAAACACTCTGGCAGACGACCTAAGCAGAAATCTTATGGACCCGCACTAGTGGAAACTGGATCCACAAATCTTTAGCATGGTAACACAGAAATGGGGGAGCCCAGACATAGATGTATTTGCTTCTCCCCAAAATTAACTGGACAAATTCTGCACAAGGACTTATCATAGACAAGCATGGAAAGTGGACGCCCTATCCTTCAGTTGGACAAACCTATCAGTCTATGCCTTTCCCCCTCTGCCTCTTCTCTCCAAGGTCTTACTAAAAGACAGGTAAAACCAAAAATGATCGTGATTGCTCCGGACTGGCCTCGCCAGCACTGGTACCCAGTTCTAAGGAATATGTCTCAACTCCCTCCTTGGTACCTGCCTCAAATACCTCATCTACTGTCTCAACAGAACAATCAAATTCTGCACACTCCGCTCCAAACTCTGAACCTTGCAGCATGGCTGATCATTTAATTATTCAAACAACACCTTTCAGTAAATCTGTGATGGATGTCATTTTGGAAGCCAGAAGGCCTAGTACTAGAAAATCTTATGCTGATAAATGGAAGAGATTCTGTGCTTGGAACCAAGCACAGGGAATGGACACAGCAAAACCAAATATCCCTCAGATTTTACAATACTTGACTGAGATGCTTAACAAGGGCCTATCTTTTTCTTCAATAAAAATCCATGCCTCTGCCATCTCGGCTCATTACAACACGGAGCCTCCCCTCTTTTCTCATCCTCTGCTAAGGCAGTATCTTAGAGGGGCCAAAAATTTAAGGCCTCCCAGAGGATCACCAACTACTGCATGGGACCTCAATTTTGTGCTGGAAAAACTCACCCTGCCTCATTTTGAACCAGCAGTTACTGCAGATTTAAAAATTTTATCTTAGAAAACAGCTTTCCTCTTTGCAATCACTTCAGCAAGAAGGGTTTCAGAGATGCAGACCCTCATGGCTGTGGAGCCTTTTATTACATTTTACCCGGACAGGGTGTCCCTCAGGACCAGTCCTTCCTTTATGCCTAAGGTGGTATCCCGTGTGGCTCTTAACCAAACAATTCACCTACCAACATTTTACCCAAATCCGCAGAACAAGAGGGAGCAGATTCTGCATTCATTGGATATACACAGACAACTAAGATTCTACTTGAACAGGACCAAATCTCTAAGAAAATCTGAGCAACTACTGGTGGCATTTGCTTCAGGATCAGAGGGGAAGGCTATATCAAAGCAGACTATTTCTAAGTGGATAAGCCACTGCATTCGTTTCTGCTACTTGCACCATGGTAAACCTGTACCCAAGGGAATCGAGTCACATTCCACCAGGGCTGCCTCTACCTCAGCAACCTTTCTCAGAGGAGTTCCAACCAAAGACATTCTAGAAGCTGCTACTTGGAGCTCTGTTCATACCTTCACAAAGCATCATTTGCCTCTCTTCTCCAAATCCAGGGCAGGCTTTGCCACTGCGGTCCTGCAGGGCCTCATAACCGCTCCTAATGCTATTTAGTTCCATCCTCCCATCCATAGCTTTGGGATTCTACCCAAATGTAATGACTGCAACAGTGAAACACGAAGAACATAGTACAGTTGTGTACACTTACCATAAATGTAGATGTTCGAGTGTATTCACTGTTGCAGTCCGGGTTTCCCACTCATCATCCCCCTTTTCTATAACTTCTTTCCTTCACTATATTCTACAGCCGTTGTGGTGTATTTGTGTTTAGATGAAGGTAAAGTTTATGTTGCTAAGAGTGCGTTTACATATAGTGCTGTTTATTTTTATATAAATATATATTTTTGCTCCCCATTTAGGGGGCACCTGACATCTGGGGCAAGAAAAACTGAATAAAATGGCGTCGGCTGCATGTTTTATACCCCTGAGGACCTGACGTCATGGAAGAGGAGACAGCAACTGACGCAGGACCCAAGACTTTGATATTCAGGCCGACTGAGGGCAACCTGCCAGCAGATTACCCAAATGTAATGACTGCAACAGTGAATACACTCTAACATCTACATTTATGGTAAGTGTACACAACTGTATTTTCCTGGAGTTAAACCTGGGGCTGCAGTCTATTTTTGGATGTTAGTTTTCTTTGCTTTTAGCTGGAGTGAGAGGATTCCTTGCTCACACAATTGGGGGGGGGGGGCAATGTGATCAGGTGCTCAGTGGCTCTAAAAGTTGCAAAGAAGACAAAAGGAAAGAATGTAAGACTAAAAGCAATAAAATAAGGACATCAAAATAAGTGCAACCACCATAAATATTGCACAGAAAGCAGAGCAAGTGAACATAGCCTATTAGAAGTCATCAAGATAAATACATTCAGACTCTGCAACTAGTCTTATTCAGCAGCAGTCAATATAACTAGTTAGAATATCCTATTACCAGACAATATTGCAACTATGTAGCAGTTTCACCAGTTTACCATAAATATCATTCTGCACTTTACGATGTATGTTTAACTTACAGGAACAGAATATACAGTAGCAGGAGTGTAACTAGTTGGAATATACTATTACCAGACAATATGGCAACAGTGTAGCTGTTTCACAGGTTTACCATAAATATCATTCAGCACTTTACGATGTATGTTTAACCTACAGAAACAGAGTATTCAGTAGCAGCAGTCAGTGTAACTAGATGGAATATACTATTACCAGACAATATTGCAATAATGTAGCAGTTTCGCCAGTTTACCATACATATCATTCAGCACTTAAAAATCTCTTGAACCATAGGGATTATGAAAGAACTGTAAATGGCCAGCTGTTCAGCACAAACTGTTTTTATGGTAATAGTATTCTTTAGGTTCCCGGTCTTAAACTGAAATTTATAAGTCACAGTAAACATAGTAACTATTACAGTTGTAATATTTTGTAAACTATCTCAGAAACCACTCAAGTTACACACCTACTATCAGAAGCATTTTATTCATCTAGCCGAGAACTTTCATATGAGACTAAGGTGTTCTGTTTGCATTACTTGGTTTTTGAGATATTTAGAATAATGTGAAAATTATATATAAATTAATGTAAAAATAATAGTTAATATTTATTTACCTGCACTAGACAGAGGTGAAATATTAATGCAAAAGTGAAAAACCGGCAAACTGGTAATGAAACTCCACAATAGTACGAAAATAGAAAAGAACGGTAAAAACACAGTGGAGGTTCGGCACAGCTCAAATAAGTGTAATAGAGGTAAATTAAGTGCATTCATGGTAACCTAACCACTTCATCAGACAACAAACCATCAAAATATTTAAATAACTAGACCTCCAGTCAAAACAGACAGCCCCATTAAAACTAAATTGCAACCAGTCATTTAAAGCACCAGCACCCTAGTGCTTCAGAGTTTGGGCATGTAGGAAGGGTTTTAGGGACACTGTATCATTAATCCCTGGACTGCTATCCACTTTAAAATAAAGAATCCACTTTTGTTCACAGGCCTCAGTTCTATTTCTGAGATTACCCCCCCAAAAAACCCCATATACACTAACTCTAATACAAAGAAGTTAAAACTGTGATCTTGACCAAATTGATGAACATGTTTAGCTAGTGCACTACTAGTTTTGTTATTTTTAATCTCTATTGGTTCAAGAATACGTTCTCTGAAAAAAAAACAATTAGTTTTGCCTATATAATAGGCTGCGCAACAGTTACAGTAACCAATAATAGACCAAATTCCAAGTAGCACAATCAGCATAGAATTAGAAGTGAATAAAATACCCTAAGTCTGGATGTGTAAAACTGGTGCCTGTATGAATGTATTGACAGGCACTAAAGTGCCTACAAGAATATGTCCCACACCTTTGCGAAGTGATTACCTTAAAGTTTCTTTGTGTCCTATAACAGAGCGGTTTCTTAAGGGACAAGTTATTTCTAAAGGAAAAACTAGGTCTCTGTCACAAGATCACGTAGTTCATCATTTGCTTACAAAATATTCCAATTCTTAATGATGTCGCAAAACAAATTAACATCACTGGAAAAAGTCAAAGGAAGTCTGAAATTTTTCATGGGTTGTGTACTATTCGGTGCTTCCAATGAAGGAAGACATTCGTAGGTTCATAGGTAGGTACTAGGCTATTGGCCCTTGGGCCTATATAAGCCTAGCCAAAAACGTGCCATGGCTTTCGCCACCCACGAAAATTATTTTCCTATTCCCCTGTCGAGCAGAGCTACAGAAGTGATCCCTGGGGTGAATTTCCCATCTCCCATCCAAACATTAAGATTTTTGAAGAGTGCTAATGAGGAGCTTTGTTTGATATAAATAGGTAGTTTGTTTCAGAGTATGGGAAGTCTCTGTGACAGGAATCTATCCCTCCAGCATATTCTGTTTATTGTAGTGACAAGGTTTAGGTCCCTAGATGTGTGTAGCTTGGAGGGATTGGGATTTCTTTAAGTGGAGCATGTCCAACAGCTCTGGGTTTGACATAGCTTTGTATGTTAGGCAGAGATTGCCTCTGAGTAGGTGATATGTGACTGAGTAAAGCTAGAGTTTTTTTGCGACTGTCTGTGTAGGACATCTGTTTGAGGCCGGTAATCCTCTTTGTGAGGTATTTCTGCTGCCTTTCTAGTTGTAGATGTCTTGTGAGGTACATACCAAAAAGGTCGTTTTATTCTATAATGTGTCTGAGTGATGAGTAGAGGGGAACAGTGACCTCTTTTTTCCTGGATGAGAAACCTTTTGTGATGAGGTGTGCCACGTAGAAAGATTTCCTGACTACTGTGGCGATGTGGTTATCAAAGGAGAGTCTACTGTCCAAATGTGTTGTAAGGTCTCTTATCCCACTTTCAGTGTTAAGTAGACTACCACCTATGTGGTAGTTCATGGGTACAGAGTTTTTACCAAAAGGGATGCTAATGCACTTTTTGGCATTGAGCTTGAGGCCATGACTTTGACACCAGGCATCTGTCTCAGTGAGGCCCTTTTGTAGGATGCCCACATCATTAAGAGTTTTGATTATGGCTCCTAGTTTACAGTCATCAGAGAAGTAAGGCCTCCCTTTACTCTTCCTTTCTGTCATAACAGAACTAATGCAGGCGTTAATCTCCTTATTATATCCCCTGCCTATAAAATCATGTTTTAAATTATCAAAGGCAGCACTAAGCTGCTTATCATTGTGCAAACCTCATAGTTCTGTAACATTGTCCTTTATTTCTGGAAACATGTTGGGGGTGCATACTGTTCTTGTGTAAAAAAAATTACTTTTCACTTCCTTCTTATAGATGCCTGTCTTCATCATCCCCAAGTCTGACTTCTCTGTTTTTACTGTTATCAAATATTAATGCAGTTGAATTTGCTATTGTGTAAGATTCAAAATTAAATCTTTTAAAACCTTGTAAATAGTATGGTTTTGGAATTACTGACGCAAATATGAACAAGCAATATTTGACACCTAGAGGTGTCAGTAGAAGTTAAGTGCAGATGCACCTGGAGGCATCACACTAATGTAATGAGTTAAGAATGTTTTAATCCATCCCCTGGAATGGTGCTGTGTTTGAGATTTTACAATTTTTTGTTCGGAGTGGTGGCACAATGCCTGCCAAAGCTGCTAGCACAGCAGGTTAGGCTAGTGATCAAGTATTTTAGGGTGGGGTAGAGATGTGATTTTTATTTATTTGACTGAGCCAATGGCCCATTTTCAGCAGAGGCCTAGGAGAAAAGCTCTAGAACAGCTTCAAAAACATTTAAACAGTAGTTATGTAATATAGGATAAGAAAAGCCCCGCAACAGATTAAATAAGGTAGGGAGCATCACAGGATCATGCCTGTACAGTAGAGCATGCTGTGGATAGACACCTGGACATAGTGGATATACATGTTAGCATGCATGCACACACTTCACTGTTGTCATTACCAACTAGCAATTACATATACGTGTGTTATCCAACATATGATGGCCAGCATTGTGTGCCTAAGGTTGTCTTGCTCTTGCTTCACTTTGTATTATTGAATGGGTGTGCCTATAAGTTTTAATTCCAGTTGGGGAGGGAAGACATACATGTGAGGAGTCAGAACTTTGTGGGTGGTGGTCACATTGCTAGACTGCTGTGAATGTGACCCAAAGCAGAAAAAGACCAAAACATATTTTGTTTCATTTATTCATTTTCTGCAGTTTCTTCTAGGAGGTTTGATTAGTTTTGGTACATTTTATTAGTAATGTACATTTCCTGTGGGTTTTTTATTTATGTTGTTTTCATTCCAAGTTTGTTCATTCTGGGTGTTCAGAAAAAGGATGTTAAGCCACACAGAGTTGATTTAGGTGGTTTTATTCTGCTCCCTGGTTTCTTTTCATCAGAGGTTATTTTCCCAAATAACTTTTGATTGCATTTTTCTTCCAATACTTGGTGTTCGTTGAAGCCATGATTTCCGTAGTAATAAAAACTGATAAGAAGGCTTCC
This sequence comes from Protopterus annectens, assembly GCF_019279795.1. NCBI lineage: Eukaryota > Metazoa > Chordata > Ceratodontiformes > Protopteridae > Protopterus > Protopterus annectens. The sequence goes on along the minus strand of NC_056733.1, from coordinate 242,739,885 downwards.
TCTTAAATATTGTAATAAACATTTTGTATGTATAAGTGGCGTATACTAAATCTATGTCTGTTCCCCTTTTCATATAATATTCAGAAGTAGAGCTTTCTTCTGTTTGTTTATTTTTTTTCCTTCACCTTAGCAGGGAGTTGAAGCCATCTTCTCCATCCCTGAAAGGCGATCTTTGGAAATGGTGTCAAAATCTTCTCCACAATCTAGGGTCTCAAAAGATTGCATGAGGTTGACTCAGCACTTGTTACACTTGACTAAAAAGTGCTGAGGTCTCATAGCTTTGCCAAGTTATACCACTCTTGCAGATACTCCACTCATTTCTTTAGATCCTTGTTACAACATAAGGAATGGTAGTGTGATGAATGCCATAGGTTTGTAGACTATAATCTATTCATGGCAAGCTAGGCATTGAGGAGTTTGCATTCCAAACAGAGATGTAGTTAATTTGTGGTTATTTTAAAAGTGGCAGCACTAGAAGTGCACTTTTTAGTGTCAGAAGTTACACTGGCAAACTTTTTTTTGTTTCTACCATATTTCTCTGTAAATAAGACCTAACCAGAGAATAAGACCTAGCATGGTTTTCCAGGGTAGTCATGATATAAGCCCTACCCCAAAAATAAGCCCCAGTTAATGATGGATGTGTTGAATTATAAAATATTATTGACACCTGTTGACTGAGGTTATTGTACTCTGCTCACCATTTTTGGACCATTCGGACACCCAATTTCTCTTTGCAGAAAGTTGTAAGATTCTTTCTTTCCCTGGGAGTCCTCTATGATTCTTACTGTAACCCTAATCCTTACTCACACTTGACAGTTGAGATCCTTGGCCCATAAACACTGGCAAGTATACTTTGGTCAAAGTACAGACAACGCATGTAAAGCGTGCGCACTTGATAATGAACTGGTGTGGTTGTCTTCTTAACAGTCGCTATTTTGTGTTGCCACTCCTGTCTCGTAAGTCTTCAATTAACCCCCCCCCCCAGACAAGATGAGTGCAAAAAGAAAGAACTATTCTGTCGAGTACAAGAAAGGAATCGTGGAAGACTCCCGGGTACAGAATCTGATGGTTTTCTGCAAAGAGAAGAAGATGGATCTCTGGTCTGAAAATGGCGAACAGCATACGATATCCTCAGTCAACAGCTGGACGAGGGAAATGCTAAGAAGTGCAAGTGTAGATCAGGTCGGCAACCATTATTTCCTGAGCTGGAAGACATCACCTGTGAATGGATTGCTAACAGGAGAGCAAAGGCTTTGGTTGTGCGCAGGGCTGATATTCAAGTATTTGCCCTTGCAGTGGCACCACAGTTAAATATCCCCAGAAGAATTCAAAGCATCACAACATTGGCTGGATGGCTTCCTTCAGGAGACCGCTTAAAATCTGTAAACTTTTACAAACTTGTGTTGTAAAATTTCTGCCACACAAGGTCGTTTATTTTTGCTTTAGAAAAAGTGAAGTATAAGATGTGTGTCCTCTAAGTTACTGTTGCCACTAGTATGTTGGTCATGTATTTTTTTTGTGTGCAGTGATGACCTAAAAATATGAATGTTTCTCCAGAGGGACAGTTGAGAGGTCTGGTGGCCTTAGAAACAAATTTTGACAGTTGCGGGTACCTTACTAAGCAGACATAAGCCATGCCAAATGGCAGTTAGAGCAACTCTGATGGAAATAAAAACTATTTACTGACAGAAATTCTAGAAATGTGTAGCATTTCTGGTGAGTGTTTTAGCTGTAAATATTTTAGAGAGAGTAATACGGTGATAGCCAGTGGGTGAGAGATGTGGCTTAATTAACATGGCCAATAATTTTTGCCTTTGTGTTTTACCTCTTCAATTTTACTTCATTGGCCCATTATTAAAAAGTAGCGAAGTAACTGAAAGTCAAGTTTACTGCCACATCTCTTGGGTAAGAGCTTTTAAAAGCAGAATGGACTGCAGTACATAATTATTACCTAAATATGGCAATAGAATGAAGTTAAAGAAAGTAATTGGAAAATCTGAAGTCAAAAACTCTGAGGTCAGCGATGAAGTTAAGAATTGTGTGGGAAATACTATCAACGATAAGTAAAATCATTTGATTATTAATGTTTGTATACTGGTACCCTGTTTTGGCAAAAATAATAAGTATGAATTAATGGAGCTTAGTTTATCTTGTAGGATCAGTCACTTAGTATATTGTTGTTTCTTTTATGCAGGACTATTTCATCAGTATTTTATAAAGAAAAACGGACCCAAGTTTTAAATTAATGTGCTAGAAGGGGTTAAAACTGCACTGTGTTTTGTACTTTCAGAACTCCTTAAGTCATTGTTTGCCAAGCTTTTTAAACACTTGTTGGAATAATTGTGTCTTTGTTTTACACTTCAGTTTTCTAAATATAGTATTAGGTGGCTTTTATGATTTACAAATGCACAGAAAATTCCCTTTAAGTGCTGAAAATGGTATCACTTAGCCTTTCAATGTGATCTTTAAATGTTTTCAATAATATTACACTTCTCAAATATGTCTTTCTGCTGCTGCACTGGACAGTATTAATTTGCAGTTTAGGGCTTGATTTACATGGGTATGAAAAAAAGTGCCTGTGAAGGCATGTGTCCTTAATACTTGCCTGGCATATGTGTAACTACTTTGTATAGCTTACTAACTTAGCTGAGTATATTCTGTTCAGGCTGAATATTAACACTTTCATGGTCATGACATTTGAAACAGTGCCAACAGGAAGGGGGATCATACTGGACTTGTTAAAAGTATTGTTATACTCAGGGTTACCAGATTTCCGACTGGCCAGGTAGGGACAAAGTCTAAAAAAAAAAAAATCTCTCACTGTAAGTGTAGACTAAAAAAAAAAAAAAAAGGTCTTCCACGTCTTTAATACGGAACATCACAGTTCCGCATTAAACCATTAAACAGAAGTATCTCTGTGTTTATTTTTATAAACATTGCAGTTCCGCATTAAACAGAAGTAGCTCTGTTTTGCGATGTTTTGATTGGCCCGTATACCGGTATACGGGCCAATCAAAAATCGCTAAACACGGAGCTACTTCTGTTTAATCCGGAACATCGCAGTTCCACATTAAACAGAAGTAGCTCTGTTTTGTGATGTTTTGATTGGCCCGTATACCGGCATACGGGCCAATCAAAATTCGCTAACCACGGAGCTTCTTGTGTTTAATGTGGACCTTCCGCATTAAACACAAGAAGTTCCATGGTTAGCGATTTTTGATTGGCCCGTATGCCGGTATACGGGCCAATCAAAAAAAAAAAAAAAAAAGTAGAGGCTGCCCGGGATTTAAACCGGCAGTGCGGGACTTTGGATCAGGCTGCTGATCTCGTGACAGTCCCGCCCAAATAGGGACGTCTGGCAACCCTGGTTATACTAGTCTTCCAAGCACTGATGACCCAGTGTTTGAAGGTGAACCGTGAGGGGTTCAGAACTGATGCTCTCACCCAGAGAAGGAATAGTTGGTAGATATGAACCCCCTACAGTGACGTGTATTTTCAGAACTGTGCGAGTGCCTGTGACCACAAGTAGGACTACTGGTTGCACCATCTACATGGAAATTTGGGTAAATTGCATCATATTGCGAAATAGCTCAGGCAGTGCATGGCACTAGTGGAATTTAAACAGCTGACAAGCTTCTTGAAGGAGCTTGATCATATCTATATGCAACGAAGCATTGCCACATTGGGCAACATAATATTTTAGAAATCCTATATAAGGAAGTCTCACTCCTTATTACATGTAGCTGTATGATGTGGGAAGTTCTGATGTGGTGGTGTAGTACAGTGTGCAAACTGCATAAGGTGTCAAAAAATTATAGAAAAGCAAAATACTGTAAATCTTTTGAAGAATCTGTTATCTGTTCAGATTACTAACATTACCCTGGAAACTCTAGTACTCCAAGCTGTAACAAGTGTGGGCGCAAGTTTGAAGAATCTGTTATTTGTTCAGATTACTAACATTACCCTGGAAACTCTAGTACTCCAAGCTGTAACAAGTGTGGGCGCAAGTTTGACCAAAAAGTATCAACAGTGATAGGTGCCAAGTTTGACTCTTGCATATAAACACTTAAGTGCTGGAAACCATTAAAACCTTTTTGATGTTCATATTCAAAGAATGAAGCAAAGGGCATAGGGGCATGCACTGGTAGCATTGACATGTACTGCTGGTGTATGCTTTATGGTGCTCTGTCTAAAACCATACCTTAAGAAGAGGGATAGAAAAGTTTGTCTAAGTTTTAATTGTGTAGTGTAGAATATGGTTAGATTTTTGATTTTAAGTATAGTCATTTGAATGAGTTCCTGTTTAAATTGATTGTACTGTTATTGATTTTTGATGCCTTAAAAATGTAATTTGTATTGTATTCTTCCTTGAATGAGATGTTAAATTGAGGTTCTGTATGCTTGAGTTGGTAGTAGCTCAGGTGGATGTAAAAGATCAAGGGCACCTATGAGAGTGTAGGGGTCCTTTAACAAATCTTAAATATTTACAATATAAACTGAATAAAAAAATGTTACATTATTTACAATATTCTACACAAACTATTTACACTGACCTCGTACTCACTTTTTTACATTCAAGCTACAGTTAGATCTACCCCCAGCATTCAAACTACATTTAGATCTGCCCCAGTTTACTTTCCAGAACCAAAATCTTATTTTTTTTAACATTTCAGATAAATTCAATTTTGCATTATACATAGTTCCTTTCACTCTTTTCAAAATTTCAAAATAAAAAAAAATGTTCAGTAATGTCTTCTTTATGACAATTACATATTCTTCCACTCTTTTTTTTTTTTTTTTAATATATGGCATGTTTGCTTTGACTGGTTATTTCCATATCACCCATCTCCATAAAAAGTTATGACATTCCTACTCTTTTAAAATTTATCATTTCTTGCATTTATAACTTTGATTTTTACTTTCTCCAATTCTGTCCGTGGGAATATATAAAAATATTTAACAATTACTTTTTTATATAACTTTTTTCTTTCATCTTCTAAATCTTCTATACTTATTTTCCACATTACAATTTTCTCTTGATATATTTTAATTTTTTCATTCATGTACGTTTTTAGAACTTTTCATCATATCCCATATTTTTTATATTTGTTTTCCAATAATAAATTTATAAATTACCATGTTTTTTCTTTTAAACATTTAAGTATTTTATGTATGTGTAATGAAATTGCAAATGCACTGGATTTATAAGTTTTAAATCCCCGTCCTCTTTTGATACATATAGCACATCTCTGTTTATAGGACTAAGATGAGATCCCCATGTAAAGGACAACAGCATACTAAATACAGTAGCTATATATCAAATATTTCCTAATATAACAAAGTTAAAAAAATAAACTTTTTTTTTCTTGAAAGTCTAAACCTCCAAAAAGAGAACATTTTTTCATAACATTTTCCCATTGTAGTAATACATCTTCTTTTCCAAGTGAATACCCAATAGCTTTATTTCTTGAGAGCTGAATTCAATACCTTTAATCTTGCCTTCATGCCCTAAACCTTTACTTTTTTATATGTTCAAACACACACCAGTTTTATCTAAACACAAATTCATCTTGCTTATAACTTCTTCCATTCAAATGCTTAGTACATTAGAATGATGTTACCTGTGAATGATAACATTATAGTTATATAATTTCCTTCCTTTTGTTCTGTGTCTAACATTATCATCTCCTGAATTAATATAACTAATTATTGCATTCACAACCAGTGAAAATATGTTTATGAAAGGATATCCTTGTCTTGTACCTCTTTTATTACCTATTTTTTCACTCCACTATCCATTAATCAAAGATTTATTCAGTGTGTATGTCGTAACATCATTTCTTATTTTCATACTTTATTTATAAGCTTTGAATAGCATACTATGCTGAATAGTGTCAAATGCTTTGCTTAAATCTCCTACCATAATTAGTATTGTCTTGTCTATTTAGTATGTCCTCTACAATTTCTCTAAAAATCATTAATAATTTCTTACACCCTTTACCTTTAATGCTATATATTGAATCTAATAGAATATTCTTAAATTTTGATTCCATTCTTTTCTGTAATATTTTCATTAACATTTTATAATGTTATTCAAAACAATGTCTCCAATTTTTTTATGTAGTCTCACCTTTTTTTCAATACAAATTTAAAAATTCCACTCCATAATTCCATTTATTTAAAGCCTTCATTAAACCACTAATTTAATAGTTATGTGAAATGCATATTTTGACTTGTACGTTTTACATTCTAAGTCTTCCGGCCTCATTGCTCTATGCATATTTACTTGTCTTAATACTATATCCAGTTCTTCTAATCTTTTATTTTTTCCTAATCTACTCTTTCTTGCTCAGAGAGAGTTGTTACTTTCAATATCCTTTGTTTTTTAATAATCTTTAAGTAAATGTTTTCTATAGTCTACTAAAATACACATCTCTTTGGTCTTTCTGTACTATCTATTTTTTGTCCATTAATTCTCTTATTATACTACCTTCCTTAACTATTTTATTTAAATTGCGTTATCTTTTTTTACCTTGTAGGGAACATTTTTGTTTATAAAACAGATTTTTTTTTATGTTTTCTTGATTAGTTGCATATAACTTTAAAATATTAATTTTCATTCCATTCTAAATTTTTAAGAAGTCTTTCACTTAACTTACTATAACTCTCTTTACTTCCTTTATATTTTTTTAACTTGCCATCCTTGATAACATTTTTTCTATTTCTTTTTAAAAGATATCCACTATTCAGACTAATTTTTGTAGGGCTGTCACATACTTGTATGATCTTCCCATAATTCTAACTTTTTTCACACTCGCCTACCCATACTCTACTTCATTCTCTTTAGACCTTTTCCTATCTCCACATTACTGTAGAACAGTATGTGTATTGTAACTTTAAGAAGTATTTCCAAGTGACTCACTTACAGTATAAATACCGAGCATGTGCAGGTAGCAGTGCCATTTTGAGAGAACAGTCAAAATGTGAGCATGTATGAATGTGGGAGTCTGTTTATAAGTTTATTTAAATTTAAGTTACAAAGCCTCAATCCTGATCTTTGTGTACAGTAAAGCTGCTTGAACAGAACCCACAACTGTTAGTCTGTTATATCCTGACCAGACGAGCGACATGGTGCCAGAACTGGCATATTTAGAAAAGAAAGGCCAGAAACTAGCTACAGGTAATAAACTTGCACAAACAATTTATTTTATAAAAGAGAATGCAATGAGACATTGCAAGGCACAAGTTGTATTATTAAGTAAACAAGTATTACAAAAATGTATTAAGCAAACGAAGGGCACAAAATGCATTAATAGTTGAACAAAATGTTTGGAAGCATGGTATCTGATAAAAGATTTATCAGGAAAGCTCATAAGGGGTTCAGAATTTCATTGGGTTGTAAAATTAGCATATTTAAGGCAAAACGAGCATGTTTAAAATAAGGTAAATATGTTATGACTAAAACGAGCACAAGAAAGTGTAATGAGCATAAAAAGAGATTAAATGAGCATAACCGATATGATAAAAGGGCAAAGTGAGCATAAATAAGCATAGAAAAGCAACGCGACTGCATGTTTTTGAGTAAAACGACCGTAGTTTGAGCATGAGCTGTTTGCATTAACTAAAGCTATTCAAGGCATAACTAGAGTTGTTTGAAATATTGGAGAGTGCAAAGTGTCCGCAGTGTGAGCTTTATCACGGTGTATTTATTTCAAAGTGTCTGTAAAGTGCAACTACTTCACAAAATTGCATTAAAAATAGTTTATCTCAAAACATTTCTTGTGCTGTGTACGTTTATTCACAGAGTGCTGCCATTTCGAAGGGTTTCTACACTGTACAGAGTTACTGCAAAGTACAGCCATCTTGAAAAGTTTACTGTGTGCTGTATACAGATCAGTCGCATGTGTAATCAGTTTGAAGTGTTTCTTCTGAGCTTCGTCTACAGTATGCAGTTCATTAGCAAAGTACAGTTATTTCAGAGTGTTTCTTACAATGATGAGGAGTACTTTTGTAAGGGTCTATATTAGATGAACGAAAGTTCATCTTAGCGAACGCGCACATGAGTGAATATCCAGGTACTCTAAACTGCAATTGTGGGGGGCTGCGCCCCCCACACACCCCCTAAATATATATTCCAACTCCGAGATCCCACTACAGTGAGGAAAGGGCAAATATTCCCATCTTCACTGTACCACGATCTCGCAATTGCAGTTTCGAGTTCCGCAATATTCGCTCATGTGAGCGTTCGCTAAGATGAACTTTCGTTCATCTAATATAGACCCTTTTGTAAGGTACAGTGATTTCAAGAGTGTTATTGTGCTACAGAGACTTAGTTCACAAAGTACAATTGTTTCAGAGGCTTATTGTGCTATTGGGCATAGTTACAAGTCTTGGCATCAATTTCTGGCATGTGTGAGTGCATGTTTGTGCATAAATTCAAGAGCCTTCAGTGGTGTGTGTTGATATGGCAGAGCCATTTTGCAAACCCAGTCCACTTGTATTTGATCATAATATTGCAGAGAATTGGAGAGTATTCAAGCAGGAATATGACATTTTTATACAAGCGGCTTTTTTAGATAAAGATGCACGTACAAGGGCGTTCATTTTGCTAAACTTAGGGTCTGAAGCTATTGAAAAGGAACGTTCATTTGTGTATGCACCAGCAGTATATATTGGAGAGGATGGACGTGCCAAATTGTTGTACCGGCTGAATCAAGAGGGGATCTTGAGTGTCTGAAGTGTAAATTCAGAGAGATGTGCAACCCTCACACAAATGTTACATTTGTGTAAAATAAATGCCTCTCTAGAGACTGAAAGCCAGGGGAGACTTTTGTGGTTTGTATCACTGACCTGAGGAATAAAAAATAAGATGTGCAGATTTGGTGACTTGAGAGATGAGTTAATAAAGGACAGGCTTGTGTGTGATGTTAATAGTGCTGCAGTGAGAAAGATTTTGCTTCATGACAGTGACTTCACGTTGAGCAGGGCAATAGAGATATGTCAAATCCATGAGCTCACAGAGAGGCACATGTTTGCAAGTGAAAAAAGCATGGTTGCACCAAGTCCTGGATCAAATGTAGACAGTATGCAATGTGTGGCGGGCAGAAACGGGCCTAAGCACATGGCAACTCCAGCAGGCCTTTCTGGAGGGGCACGTGATTTTTTAGCAAGTTCCAAGAAGCTCAGTAAAACAGACATGCTCAGTGCAGTACAAGGGTGAATCAGCAAAACCCATGTCAAGCTTCATTGTTAACCGTCGCAACTGTGGTACCAGTCATGATTCTAGAAGAGAAAAGTGCTTAGCATTTTGTCAGCAATGTCACAAGTGTAAAAAATTTAATAATTTTCAAGTGTCTTTCAAATCAAGCAAGCCTCATTCTGTTATAAAGAAAGGTCACTTAAAAAGCAAGTTTATTATATACAGAGCTGATACCCTACTTTCTATGTAGATGGTGTATCAATGGTTGGTGAAAATGTTGATGCAGTAGATTTGTTGGCAAAAAATGAAGTGTTCTGTACTGTTTTGATTAGTGGTAAGCCCACAGAGCAGCTCAAAGTAGACACTGGCACAACGTGTAATGTTATGTAAGCAGAAACATTTGCTATGGTGAGAGCTGGAGTGTAACTTAATCTAACCAGTAGTGTGAAACCTGTTGCTTATGGAGGTGAAAGAGATTCAAACTGAAGGTTCAGTACTGCTTTTATGCTTTTCGGCTGGGAACAAATACTGCTTGCAGTTCTACATAGTTCGAAGACCTGTGCAGACATCATTAGGTCTTGGAGATAGTTTTGAGAATGAAACTGCTTTCTTTTACCAAGGAAGTCCATTATGTAAGCACGTGCCCTAGTTCCAATTTCATCGATACCATTTTCTCAGAGTATGCTGATGTTTTCGATAAGTTGGGCAAATGTCCAGTTGTGTACGCCATGAAAATAGACCCAGAAGTCAGTCCAGTGGTCAGACCAGCAAGGAGGATTCCAATCGCTATGCAGAATAAAGTCAAGGTACAGCCAGATAAAATGGTGCAGCAAGGTGTGATTTGTCCAGTTACAGAACCAACCGAGTGGGTGTCTTCCATGGTAGCTGCTCATAAAGATTTCCGATGCAATCATCAGAATATGCATTGATCTGAGAGTCTTGAATAGAGCCTTAGAGAGACCCCATCATCCTGTGCATACAGTAGAAGAGGTTGCTTCCCTGATGCCAAATGCCACTGTTTTTTCTCTTTTTTTTGGGTGTGAGAGTTCATTTTGGCAAGTGATGCTTGATCGCAAATCTTCACTACTGACTACTTTCAGTACCCCATTTGGCAGATGCAGATTTCCTAGGATGCTTTTTGGTATAAATTCTGCAAGTGAAGTCTTTCAACATGCAATGGAGCAACTTTTTTCAGGTTATCCCTGTGCCATAATTGTTGATGATTTATTGGTCAGAGGTAATGGTGAAGCAGAGCATGACCAAAACCTCAGAAAAGTTCTGGACAGAGCATGTGAAGTGAACCTGAAGCTTAATCCTCTGAAGTGCAAATTCAGGCTTCCAGAAGTCACATTTGTTGTTCATTTATTTACCAATACTGGCTTACGACCTGATCTATCCAAACGAGCAGCCATTCTAGAGATGCAGGCTGCAGATAACATCCAAGCTCTACAACGTTTTCTTGGTATGGTTAACTACTTGGACAAGTTTATTCCTGATTTTGGTGAGATTTCAGCGCCATTAATTGAGCTAACATGCAAAAATGTTGCCTGGTCATGGTTGGAACAGCACCAGAGAGCATCTGACAACCTTAAGCAGAGAATTTTTCAAGTCCACCTACATTGCAATACTATGTCAGTAAACCAGTTATTCATTCTTATGATGCTTCAGAGTTTGGTTTAGGTAGTTATTCTCCAAGGAGGCAGACCTGTTGCCTATGCATCTCGAACTCTTACTCAAACTGAAATGCAGTTGCCTCAGATTGAGAAGGAACTTTTGGCAATGGTCTTTGCATGTTCTAAGTTCCGTGATTATATTTATGGTTGAGCTATCCAGATTGAAACAGGCCATCTGCCTCTAGTTGCTATTTTAACGAAACCTGTGCATACAGCTCCAGCTAGCCTGCAAAGAATGATGCCCACGTTACAAAAGTACAACTTCAAAATGGTCTACACTAAAGGCAAACTTCTTTATCTGGCTGATACCTTGTCCAGATCACCTAGAAATACTACAGAACTGTGATACAGAGAATTTTGACTTTGTCATGGAGGTGCATAATTTTTCTTCTAAGAGATTAGATGAGCTGAGAGATCATACAAAGACTGATGCATTTTTGCAAAAGCTCAACCACTTCATTGATACTGGATGGCTGTCAAAGCAATCTTTTGTACCGCCTGAAGTATGATCTTACTTTCCTTGATGAGATGTTGATGGAAGAGGGTGTCATTTTTCAAAGCTGCTAAAATAGTTGTTCCTACTTCCTTACAACATGAGTATATCCAGATTCTACATTGTGGCCACCCAGGCTTCGATTCTACCAAAAGAAGGGTGAGAGGTCTTACATTTTGGACTTCTCTATCAAAAGGCATTGAAAGTGCTTTCCTCTTGTTAGAGGTGTAACGGAGCCAAACTGCATTTACAGACAGCTACTTCAGCTAAGTCATTCCTGAATTATCTTGGTCTACTCTAGCTACTGATATTTTTGTGTGGAACAACCAGCATTATTTAGTGGTGATAGACTTACTCAAATTGGTTTGAAATTGATTTGTTACCTAACCTAATGTCTAGTACTGTTATCACAAAGCTGAAACGTCACTTCTCAGTACCTGGTAGCCCACATAGGGTTATGTCTGACCATGGTACCCAGTTTATCCATTATTTCAGAGGTTTGCTGAAGAGTGGGACTTTGTTCATGTTGCTAGCAGTCCTGAATATCCGCAGTGAAATGGTCTAGCTGAACGTGCAGTACAGAGTGCAAAGCAATTATATGAGAGGTCAAAACGTGATAATACCAATATCTTTTTGAATCTACTCAATCTCAGAAACTTACCCCGTGACAGCCTACTTGGCTTGCCTGCTCAGAGATTTCTATCTAGGCAGACTACAACAACCCTACCTATTAGTTCCAGTTTACTAGTGCCTAATGTTAAGAACAACAGAGCAGTTAAAGCCCAGTTGTTTAAAAAGAGATCTTTGCGTATGAGAAGAGCAGATTTCTTCATCCATTGGAGAAAGAGACTATGAGGATGCAAACTGCGAAAGGCTTTAACCGGATTGGTCGAGTGACAAGTGTTTGTACCAAGCCGAGATCCTAGCTAGTAGAGGCAGAGGGTGTAGAATACAGAAGAAACTGCAGACTTCTTGTATCAGAACTAATATTGCAGCATCATACCTGTGATACAGACTCTAGACCTCCGAGCAATCCAGACAATCTTTCAATGGCAGAACATTCTATAGAGACAGTCCCCTTTGCTAAACCTGCTTCCAATTTTTATATGACGATTTGGTTGAATCTCTAAACCCAGTGTGAAATGCACTGCAACCCGGACATGATTGTTTTGTATATCAATCTTTTGTCAAGCAATTATACAAAACTTATTTTGTACAGTTGCATGTCATTCAAAGTCATTGTTTTATGAGCAATTTCTCAGAGAGGGATGATGTAGAACAGTGTGTTGTAACTTTAAGAAGCATTTCCAAGTGGGACATGTGGAATCTATCTAGCTGAAGTTGGAACACTGCAAGAGGACTTAATTAAACTTGAATTATTATTGCAACAGCATGCAGATTTTCCGAGATATAGATACGATTATCTTAGAATACTGTCTAGCATCAAAGCTTCAATTGCTAAGATGTTGAACAATAAAAAACGCAAAATAGAGAGAGACATAACTGAGTATAAAAATCTTAGGGCTTACCCCCACCACCATTGGGACAAGTGGCTGCTTGGAGGCTGCAGCCCACAGTGGAGGAAGTCAATCTTAATCAAGATATCCAAGATTCAATAGAGGGAGGGGAATCACAATCTGTTCGTAGAAGCGAACGGATCAGGAATAATGTGGCTAATAGCCATCATAATGGGACCAATATTAATAATATCAACAATAATGCCCGACAATTGGAAGAGGGAGCGAATGAAGAGGAAACCAACCAGGGTTTTCACAGGGATACTACTACGAGGAATGCTATGTCGAACAACAACGCCAATTATCGAGGGCGCAATCAGAGAAGGAAGAGGGGCAATCAAAGGAGGCGTTGGCTACGGCCCAAATCGACTGCCCAAGTGACTCATCTTTTATAGAGAAACCTACTATTCTGTGTAATTCTAATGGTGACTTTAAAATCTATAACTACACAGTTTTAACAATAGATGAAAGCATTGTCGATATTTTTGCTAAAGGGCTGTCATTTGTCCCTGACAGGAAATGTAATCTTGTGAACACTATAGTTGATTTAAAGCTCTGTTCGCAAGCTTAATCTTGTACATCTACTAGGGAATACTCCTTCACTGCTTAGTACTCATAGAGTGTCTAGCATTTTCAATCCACCACTTAATGGTACACTCAGCATTTTTGAAAAGGTCTGCGAATTAGATTTGCGGGCCATGACAAGCACAGAACATCTTCCTTTTGGGGGGAAAAACATGTTGATCGCAATGTTAACAACAATGAACTGGCATTCATTCAATTACTTAATGAATGTCAAGTTCGGGTCATGGCGCCTGATAAGGGTGGCGGCCTGATCTTTATGGATAATTTTGCATATGAAAACAAAATATTGGAATATTTAAATTCAGGTCCTTATTCACCTTCAAGCATTAATGAGGTTAACATCGCTTATGGTAAAATTAAGAATATCTTGGATGACTTATTCTTAGAGGGAACAATAGATAATGACCTATTACAATATCTTATCATATTAGCTCCGAAAATTCCAACCCTTTTTGGCACTCCCAAAATACATAAAAATCTAGCAAACCCCCCTTTTAGGCCAATAATTGACGGAAGGGGTTCGATCACGTATGCTTGTGCCAAATTGGTGGACAGCATCCTCAAGCCCTTGTTGGAACAAGAGGCCCAAATCTGCAGGGACTCCTGGAGTTTTCTTGAAAATGTCAGCAAAATTTTATATGATCCATCTTTAATTTTTTTAGTTGTTGACATCAAGGACCTCTATACTGTTATCCCACATAAATTAGGGGTACAGTGGACAGTTGATTTCATGCTCCGTAAGGGAGCACTTAACGATCAGATGTACCTGGTGGAAACATTATTAGATGTCATACTTACTAATAACTTTCTAGTTTTTAAAAATAACTATTATCTCCAAACCACCGGTATTGCTATGGGGTCACCGTGTGGATGCACTTTTGCTAATAGTGTTTTAGCATATTGGGAACAAGAATTTCTTTTTCAGAATGGGTTATATCAAGAAAACGTCACTTGTTACACTAGGTACCAAGATGACATGTTTTTCTTATGGAAAGGCCCCTTAGAGCTCATCTCAGACTTTATTGTGAGTGTATCAGAAATGACACAGTTCCTTGAGTTTACTTATACCACTAATTTGGATGAAATATCCTTTCTTGATGTGAAAATAAGCAAGGATTATGAAATGAATAAATTCAAGTCAACCATATTTAGGAAAACTACATTTTCTAATACCTACTTATATTTCACCAGTTCCCATCCCACGCATCAGAAAAGAAGCGTGGAGAAGGGGCAGTTTGTCCGGGCAGCTAGAATGGTGTCTGAGTCAAAAGATTTTTTGACCGAATGTGAAAACATCCAATCCATGTTCCTTTTACGGGGATATCCTCGTGCCTTTGTAGAAGAAATAAGCCAGGAAGTCATCCTCAAAGGGGACTCTGGACATTTTCAACCACTACTTAGAGGGGGAAATATGGTTGGCAGGACTAAGAATAATAACAATTGTATGACTAGTTTTAACATTAGCTTTCTTTTCACTTACTGCATGGATTTTCAAGCTATCAAGAATATCATTCTTAAAAACTGGAGAGTACTCATGGATGACCAACAACTTATTAAATCAGTAGGGGACAGACCTAAGTTTACTTACAGGCGGGGTCAAAATCTAAAAGATCTTTTAGAACAAACTAGAGTTAAATCAAAAAAGAAGAGATTAGGAATGAATAAGTGTGGCACCTGTCAATACTGCAAACACATTTTAGCTTGCACCACTATTAATATGGCTGGGAAAGAATACTGTATAAATGGCTCATTTAATTGCAATTCTAAAGGAGTGGTCTATGCGGCTCTGTGTAGAAAGTGTCCTGCTTTTTACATCGGCAAGACCGATAGACCACTCAAGAAAATAATGTATGAACATCTTTATGCCATCGAAAATAGAGATCTGAATAATTCACTGGCTAAACACATTTGTCAGAATTCAGATCATCATTTTCATTTTTTAGTGTTACAACAAATGCAACCCCATTTTAGAGGGGGTCCTTGGCAGTTACAACTTGAACAACAGGAGGTTTTTTGGCAAATTCGCACTGCTTCCTATACTGCCCCAGGATTGAATGAAATATTGTCCATCAAATGCATCTTGAAGCTAAAGGCTTTAAATAGATAAACATTTTAAAGTTAAAGACCTAAAAAGACGTTGAGAAGGCTAACGTGTTTTCATATCTAAAAAGTTCACTTGTTAAAATGTTTATACGTAAAAAAGCATAGACTTTTAGAAAAATGTTGTTGTTTTATCGTTATTTTCATATTCATATTAATTTCTATTTTTATTTTTTCTTATTTTAATCTAGAATTACATTGGGAGCTTTTACGGGTTTAACCATAATTTTGGTCCCAATCATAATAATTTTTTACAAACATCTGTCATGTTTTTGGTCGCTTGCATGCTGGTTATATAGTCAAGTATTGTCATGTATTACGAACAATTCTTTATATCAAATTTATGCATATTTATATAACTTTTTAAAAAAGACATTACATTATGCTATATATTATATATCATAGATATTTAAGTTAAATTATAGGAGGATCCTTTTAAGGTGAATTTTTAATTGCTCATTAATAGCTTTGATGTCATAATTGAGTGGGATATTTAATTATGGTGACTGGCTTTTCATTTTTGTATCACTTTGTCTGAGGAAGGTGGGGAGAATCTCTCTACCGAAAGCGGTTATATTAAAAGGTTGTGATTTAGCCTGTTTTGCCTGTGCTTCAGTATTTCGTTTTTCCACTTTTTTTGGACATGTGGAATGTAAATAACCGAGCACTTGCAGGCAGCAGTATCATTTTGAGAGCTCAGCTGGATTGTGACATATATGAATGTGGCAGTCAGTCTGTTTATAAGTTTGTTACAAAGCCTCAATCCTGATGTGTTTGTGTACAATAAAGCTGCTTGAACAGAACCCACAACTGTTCATCTGTTTTATTCTGACCAGACGAGCGACAATTACTAACTTTGTCTCTGAATTCCATCTGGATAGCTTTATGATCTGAAAAAAATATGTCTAATGTACCTTCATTTTCATTTCACATCCTTACAAAAGCAAAAAAAGGCTCTGTATATTCCTCTATTATATGTCCATGAGTTGTTCTTCTATATTCTTAACTTCCCACATCTCATAATTTCTGTAACCATTTTTAGATTTTCTTTTTGTTTCTCAAGTTACAGTTGAAGTTTCCTACTAATAATAATGTCCATATTAATATCACTGTAATTCAATATTAAAGCAAATATCTTCTCTTTCTTTACAAGTTACATATGCATATAATGCAATTCTACAGAATTTCTCTCTCCATCTAACCTCAGTAACCATAATCCTCCTACACATTAAAGTTACAGTAATATCAAGCACCTTAGCTGTCTTTTCCATAAGTATTGCTATTCCTGATTATAAATTTTGTCCTAAATTCCAATACATCTCATTACCCCACAGACATTCTGTTTGCAACCTTTCTTCTTTCATTAAAAAATGTGCATCTTCTAGTATAGTTATATCCTTATCACATTTTACACCAGTCTATAATGGCTAGTCTGTGCTATTAAAACTGTTAACATTTAGTGCTAATATCATGCAATTACTATTATTTCTATTTAGGAAAATGTTCTAAGGAAAAAAGAATAAAACCTTCACTCCTTTTTCTTTCTTTCTTTTCCTTTGTTTTTAATATAGACATTTTTCTTTCTCTCACTCTTCTACCTAAAGATTTTTTTTACTATATTCCTTCTTTATCACTAACTTCAGTACTTTTGTCTATATTTAATTCTTGTTTTTGTGTCATAATTTTGTCATCAATTTTTTTCAACTGTTTCTTTTTTGTATTTTTTCTACATGATTTTGTCCCTGTTCAATTACGTCCATAGACCCTTGCATGTGTTCACAGTAGCTTCATGTATTTCTACTGTCCCTTCTTTACAGCCCTTCCACATATGACCTACCTTATTGCCTTGTAACTCAATTTTTTTGCATCATGATGTATCGCACCACATATAAAATATTTATTTTTTGTACAGTCAGCAATCAAATCTTCTGATTTTCCACAGTAGAAACACATTTTGGGTTGACCTCAATATTTAACACCACCCTTTTGACCACCTATAGTTATAACACTAGGGATATGAATAATTTTATCATCTTTCATTTTTACTACATTACAACCCCAACCCCCAGTCCCATAATCTTCTATTGTTGAAAACTTTAGAAATGTCCAGTACACCTTTACACTTGCTATTTAATTTTTATTTCAAATTCTTTAAGTTCTAAATTAAACATGAATTTTCTTTTTTTCTCTGAAAAAAAGCTTTAACTATGTAAGCATTCCATGGAGTTCACTATTTATATTGAGTCAATATTTTTTCCATTGCCTGTCCGTTTTCAAAAATTATATCGCAAAACATTTCTTTGCTTGTATGAATGAAAGCTTTTACCTCTGCCGGAGAAGTTCCTAAAGGTGAAATGACATTGTCCCATATCTCCTATCTTTCTGTTCCTCTTTCTTCCTTGGAGAAAATCCTGACAGTACAATTTCTTCTTTGTTTCATAACAGTTTTGAGTAGCAGCTTAATTCTAGCTGTCCCAGCATGAAAACAGGAACTCAGCAGAGAAGGCCAGTAGACTTGTGTTTATGGGTAAATTTCAGTATCTAGCTAGTAAGAGTACTGCCTGGATGCCAGAAAGAAAGAAATAGAGGACCTGGAAAAATCTGCTACAAAAAGTAAGGAAGAAACACTGACTGGGAAGAGTTCTACAACTGTTCAAGTAAAAGCAATGCAACCTCGAGACATGAATTCCAGTAACCTACAGGAATATACAAGACAACTGCACACAGACGTGGTTAAAATAAAATACCAATTGAGAAGCTTTAAATTAATATTCAGATGAGGTGATAAAGCTGGAAAAATCAGAGGTCAAAATGGAAAGGCTGGCTGAATATGAGACTGCTCAGGAAGAGATGTTTCAAAAATAATGGAATTAGATGATGGAGCACATAGGGAAAACCTGAGATTTTTATCTATACCAGAGAAGCTGGAAGGGACAGGCTGCATTAATTTTATGAAAGTGAAACTGGACTGGTATTCCACAGCAGGAGTTGTCAGTTGAAAGGGCACATCATGTGTATGCTCCAAAGGCTACGAGAAAGCAGTATAGACTTTTAATATTAAAGATTCAATCCTACCAGCAGAAGATGATTTTGACAAAACTATGGCAGAAGGACAGAATACTAAAAGTGGGAGAAGTAGTGTTTGTGGAGAATAAGATTCAATCCTACCAGCAGAAGGAGATGATTTTGACAAAACTATGGCAGAAGGACAAAATACTAAAAGTGGGAGAAGTAGTGTTTGTGGAGAATACTTCTCTTCTGCCTGATGTACAGTGAGTAATCAAATTTATTCTAATATTCATGGAATGTCGAGACACAGGTGTGAAATTCAAATGACTGTACCTAGCTGTCTTCAAAGTATTCTTCGCTGGAGGGACAAAATTATTTTTTGATGAAGTACATACTAAGGAGAAAATACAAAAGTTTGTCCAAAAAGTGAGCTGTGAAATGAAGATTCTTCTGTTTGTTCTGGTAAGAAAGACCACAGAGAGTCTATACCTGTGAAAAAATTTCCAATGTTCCAATGGAAAATGGAGTGAAGGAAGGGAGCACAAGAGCTTAGTAGAAGAATCAAGAGTACTTTGGATTTTTTCAAAATTTGTTAGACTTTTGGCGGACTCTAAAGCATATGTCCTACTTCATTCATTAATGTTCAAAAAATTGCTTTTGGGAGGGGAAGAGAAGGGAGAAAGTTAACTATAAGTAAAGAATTTTTTTTCTTACTAGCACTAGTTTTGTGGTATATGGTTTTCTTTTCATAATATAAAGTAAAAAATTCTTAGTTACTTTTAAGTGTAAGGGGGGTTGTAAACAGGTGTTGCTGTTTTTTCTTTTTCTTTTTCCCTTCTCTTCTTCTTCAGTTGTAAGAAATGTAGGCAATGGAATGAAAAAAAACAAAAAGCCTGGTTAAAAGAGCATGACAAAAGATAAATTGATGTGATTTTTCTCATTCCTGCATGGGGAAATGACTGGATTTAAGGACCTTAGATTGATTTAGTAACAAGTTTTAAGACTAAGCAAGTGAATGAAAAAGAATATTAAATATTATGAGTCTTTTTTTTCTAGCAAATGTGCATGCTCAGTAGCAATTCTGCAGCTGGTCTTCATGTTTTCATGGAAACAGTCTGATAGAGAGAAACTGGCTGCCTGGTTCTCGTGTCTTCATGGAGACAATCTGTTAAAGAGAAACTGGCTACAGTGGTGGATAATGGCTGGCTGAAGAAAAAAAGCTGGGAGAGCAATAAAGAAAAGACAAAACCAGTTGGCACTTAGAAGCACAGGCTGCACCTTGCGTCTTGGCATGTTTAACCTTTCTTATTGGTAAACTCAAGTCTGTGAGTGTGGCTGTCAGTTTGGGACTTTTGTTCCTATTAAGAGGGTAAAACTTCAGTATTTGAAGATATACATAATTGTGTGTTAGTATTAAGTTAATTGATTTTGGGAGGTATTGTTTTTTTGTTTGTTTGAGGGCTTTCAAAAATCAAAGTGTTGTAAGATGTGACATAGGCTGAAATGGATATGGCAAGAAACAACCAGATACAAGTTCAACCTGTCAAACAGTGTATGCATATAACACAAAAGCTGGAACTAGACATTTAACAAAAAAAGGTGTTGTAAAAACAAAGGTGGGAATAATACCTTTTAAAGGCAATGATAGTTTTTGTTATGTCTTTAAATGTCAACGGTCTCGCAGATAAATACAAAAAAGAAAGTAGTGAACTGTATTAAAAAATGTAGAGTGCAAATCGCTATGTTATAGGAGACGCACTTAGAACTGAACATGTGAATTTGATGAAGGTTTTCAGGAAGGTTATTCAGTGGAATACCTGGGACAAAGGAAAAGAGGAGTACTTCTATTAATTGCAAGAGAAGCTCCAATAGTGATAGAAGAGGATAAAAAATATATAATGTCAGATTTGTAGTGCTAAGGGGCTACTGGCAAAGGAGGAGGATTACACTGGCATATGTTTGTATTTCACCTAAAACTGCTATAATGGAGCTTAAAAAAATTCTGGGAGAAATAAGGAATATTATTTATTACCTATAGGTGGGGATTGGAGTGGGATTTTCAACAGTGAAGATGTGTCTGGGGTCCCAGAAGGGTAAGTATAACAAAAGAGGGAATATTTTTGAATACATTTATGAAAATATTTGGCATGGAAGATGTAAATTCAGTAATAGAAGTATGGAGTGAATTTACATATTCCCTAAGATATAAAAACTGGTCTAGGCCAGACAGAATTTACAATTGACAGGAACATGTGTATTTACTTGAAGGTCTTATTATGCACTGGATAGCTATTTTGGATCATGCCCCAATAATAACTAAAAAAACACAGGGTAATGAAATAAAAAATGAGACACTGGTGCTTTCCCACCTATCTGTTGAAGAGAGAGGAATTTTAAGGAATAGGTGGTGGTGATTACTCAAGCTATTAGAGGACAGAAATGTTTTCTAAAAATATAGCTAGGGAGTGGGATAAAATTAAGGTGGAGTTTAAAAAGATGGTGGAAATAAAAGGAAAGGAGCTATGGTTAAGAAGTAATGAGAATTTAGCAGGACTTACAAATTTTAAAGTGTTGCAGAATAGGATAATCTTGCAGAAGAAGAGGATCAGCTGCAGAATGCTAAGCAGAAAATAAGGGATTACCTCAATAATATGCAAGAGTTTCGAGTTTAGAAAGATTGATGTTGAGCAACTGTTTTTTGATAACAGTAGATCACAAAAACTTTTAGCACAACAACTCAGGCAACATAAAGTAGAAAGGGCTGTTACCAAGCTTAGGAAGCCTATAACAAGGAAGGTAACGAGATCCTGCAGAGGTATTAGAAATATTTTGGAAATTCTATAAAAGTCTGTATAAAGCAGAGAAGTATGGAAATCAAGAAAAGATACAAATGGAAATATTTATGGAAGAATTAAATATGCCAAGGTTAGAGGTATATGAGGCTCAGTTACTAACGGTTAGGATAGGAAGGGATGAGATAAAAATTGTGATGTATAACCAATTTATAGGAAAGTCTCCAGGAATACATGGTATTCCTGTGGAAGTCTGGAAGCTAGGAGGGAATAAAACTAAAATATTTGGAAGGTTTAGAGAAGTACCAACATACTGGAAGAAAGTGATAGCTATAATACCTAAAGAGGGTAAAGATCTGTCAAACCCAGCTTCATACAGGCCCATTTGAATACTAAACCATGATTGTAAAGTGTTCATGTCTACAAAAGCTAAAAGACTAATAAACATAATACCAAAATTGATAGATATAGATCATTGTGTTTTTGTGGAGGGTAGGCAAACATTTGACAACATTATGAGAACATTGATGATCCTGAGGGAAGCAGAATGCAAGAAAATATCATTCGTGTTGGTGGGTCTTATGAGCAGGGTAATGGAAGAATTTGCATTTCCTGAAAAAATAAGGTTGATTAGAAGGATATATGAGGGATCGGAGGTGAAAATTAAAGTGGTTGGAGTCATCTCTGATCATTTCTGCTTGAGCAGAGGCACCAGGCAGGGGTGTCCTCTTTCCCTTTTGTTGTTTGCATTATATTTAGAACTACTGGCAAAGAAAATAGGGGACTCAGAAATTCAAGGACAGAACTGGTATGGTAGTCAAGAAAAGCTGGCCCTATTTTTTAGATGATATTTTACACCTGATAAAACCAGAAAGAGACATTACAGTGTTGTGGAACATTTTCAGATCTTTTTGGGAATACAAAATGTAATGAAGCTAAGACAAAGGCAGTAGCAGTAAATTACGTACCCACATACGAATTAGTTCAGCAATGTCTGTATTTACAGGGACATGATAAAATGAAGTATTTAGGAATATGGATTAAAAATGATTCTGGTGTGACAGCTAAGGATATGTGGGAAGATAACTAAACAGATAAACATTGAGAAAGTAAAATACACACAAACTGTTTTTAATCCTTTTAGTCTTATACATAGGTCAGGCATATTTTATCAACCAGAGGAGAAGTTGTGGATAAAAATTAATAAAGAGCTGAAGGACTTTGTCTGGGAGTGGAGGATGGCAAGAGTCAAGTGGGATAAGGTGTTTCTTCCAGTAGAACAGGGCAGATTGAGCTTACACAATTTGAAGGGGTATCTTAGAGCTATATAGTTAAGGCTCCTATACTTGACACAAGCAGAAAACTATAATTCAAAGTGGAAGGGGATGATGCTGAAACGGGGGGGGGGGGCTGAAAAAACAAGGAAAGACTGGGATTTTGGATGCAGGCCTTAAAGGAGAATAATAGTAATCATACAGAATATTATATCTGTGAAGAAGCAAAAAGTATTCTAAGAATTTAGCCAATGCAGGAATGGAGAAAGGATATTCTGCCTATAGGGATGACTGCAATTAGGGATACAAACAATAGGCAAGAGGGGGCTGGAATTTATTGGAGGAAAAGTGGGAAAAAGGAACCAAGGTACTGGGAGCAAATAAACAGAGAGGGAAGGGTAATAGAATGGGAAGATTCCAAGAATTTATTTGGAATGTAGGTTAGAGATTGCTTTCCCCATCAATGATTGATATCATAATATAGGCAAAGAGAAATGGGGGGGGTACTAAACAGAAGACCGGCACTGGTAGAGGGTAGAGTTTTTAGTAGAATCTAGGACAGAAGAAGCGGTCATTAAAAAAGGAATAA
Source organism: Protopterus annectens (assembly GCF_019279795.1). Taxonomy (NCBI): domain Eukaryota; kingdom Metazoa; phylum Chordata; order Ceratodontiformes; family Protopteridae; genus Protopterus; species Protopterus annectens. Next base: position 242,716,654 of record NC_056733.1, on the reverse strand, counting down.
TTACTAGAGCATATAAAATATTGCAGGATAGCCAAGAGTCAAAGGAGGTTAGAAAGGATTGGTAAGAGATTAGATAAGCAATTCACAAAGAAACAATGGAAGGATGCATGTAAGTCTCCCAGATATGCAACAAAATGTAGAAGATTTAGGATTTTTGCTTAGAAATGTTTACAAATATAGTTTTATATCCCAGAGAATTTTCCTCAGGTAGACAGTGAATGTTGGATGTGTGGCAAGGAAGAATGAGGTACTTGGGAACATATTTTCTGGGAGTATGGTGGGTTGGCGGATTTTAAGGATTCCCTGCCAAATGCACTGTCTGAGATGTTGGGTGGGTGGATTAGTGTGAGTACAGAGATTTTTCTAAGCTATGATACAGAATTGGAATTGCCTAGACATGGTAAGGCCTTGCTGTGTCTAATTATGGTGGTTGCCAAAAAAGCAATTACTAGAAAATGGAAATCCAAAATCTAATTCAACTATATTGGAAGTAGTGAATATTGGAATTGAGATCTTTAGTAAAGAGTAGTAGACAGGGCGGCCACGGTGGTGCAGTGGTTAGCATTGCCGCCTCACAGCAAGAGGTTCTCCGGTTCGATCCTCGGCTGGGGTGCCTTCTGTGCGGAGTCTGCATGTCCTCCCTGTGGTCGCATGGGTTTCCTCCGGGTGCTCCGGTTTCATCCCAAAGACATGCTGCAGGTGGATTGGACACTCTAAATTGGCCCTAGGTGTGCGTGTGCCTTCTGTGGAAGGTTGGGCGCCGGGCTGGCAACTCGACACCGTAAAACTCCACTGCCAGTTAATGTGCGGACAAGGTGATCTGCTGTGGCGACCCCTAACCGGGAATAAGCCGAAAGAAGAAGAAGTAAAGAGTAGTAGAAAACTACACCGGCAATGGGGATTATGGGAACAATACATATAGGAGAGGAATGAGGTTTAAAAGCAGGCAGGACTTAAAATAAGCTATGTAATGTTTGACTGAAAATGATTGGGTAGATTATAAGTGATGCATAATGTTTGCAACTGGGAAGGTGTCAGTATGGTTTGTGATGTAAAATGCTTGCAACTAGGATTGTGTCAGTGTGGTTTGTATTAATTTATATAAATATATGATTGCTATATCATAAGCGATGCTTTAAGAAAGACGTTTCTTTAAAAAAAGGGGGCAGGAATTCAATAATGTTGCTTAGGCTATATGATATATAGCAATATATATGAAGGTTAATGTTAATTTAATACAGTTTGATTAGTTTTGTATAAATGTAAATTTGCCTATATCACAAGAGATAATTCAATAAAGGTGTTATGACAAAAAGTCATTGCAAAGTCCCATTTTTCTTGTTGAACATGATTTTCTTAACCCTCTGATTCCAGATAAACCATAATATAGCAAACATTTTTTATCAAGATATTCAACCACTTTCTTAATTTTGTGTCTATAGTAACCAAATTCAATCATGTCCATATTTAAATTGCTTTTGTCTTTAAAGTAATTTACATATTTTTCTCTCTGATCTTTTCCCATAACATTTTTACCCTTTTACATTGTGTGAAAACATGTTCACAAGTTTCAAATTTGCCACAATATAATTAAACTGTCTTTTATACTTTTATATGGCATATTCACCTTCACTGGTAGTTTTTTGTACAGACAACCTCCATAAAAATCCTTACCTTGTATGTATTTTACATATTTTCATTCTTGGAAAAATAGCATTCCTTTTCTCCATGTTTAATTCCTTCCAAGGATATATCCTGTAATATTTTTCCATAATCTTATCTTATTTTTCTGTTTTCAATTTCTTTCACATTCATTTCCACAAAATAATCTTATCTTGTTAATTTTCCATTTCTTTATTACAACAGGTTCTTCTTTTTAGAAGTAAAGTCAACCATTCCATTTTATATTTCAGAGTATTTTTGTTATTAAAGTAGCCACATTATCTTTTAAATGCTTCATTACTGTATATAAATTTAAGGATGACATGTACACTATAGGGTTTATTAACCCTAAACCTTTTTCATTTTTCACATATAGCACTCCTCTTTTCATAGGTTTAACCTTGATCTCCAGAAAAGGAAAATATATTGTATACATCTTTTTCTAAGTTTAAAGAAAACCTAAAGACACTGGTTAAATAAGTAATTTTTGCTATCAGTACCAAATTTAAGTATACTTTCTTTTTAAAGGAAAGCCTAAAAGACTTCCAAATCACACACATTTGTTTTATTTCCTCTATTTTCTCTTTCCATGCAGAATTTATAATTTCGTGTTTCCCAACATTTATTCCAAGGATGTTAATTTGTTTTCCTTATTAAATTCAACTCCCCCAATCTTTCCTTCAAAACCTAAGCCTTGCCGTTTAATGATATTTAATAATAACTCAGACCTTGTATTTGTTTTATTACTATATTCATGCTAACTTCATTTTTTGTTGTAATGATAATGTCTGTATAATTTAACAATATAGGCATTTTATCCCTTCCTTAGAAATAGAACTGTTAGCATCCATCTTCTTATTTATGTACGTAGATATTACATTCATTGCCAAATACGCTTTAACTTTATACCTTCACTCAACAATCCATTTATCATAATCTTTACTATATTATATGTATATGCGGATATACATAAATTTTTAATCCTCTGACTTGTATTTTACATATCAAATATATCCCATAATACTGAGTGTATCAAATCAACTGCTTTAATCTCCTATCATTACTTTTGTCTTAGCATTTCTAATATTATCTACCAATTCCCTAATAATTAGTCTTGAAATATTTTACATTTCATAGCAAACACATAATCATCTACATGGTCTACTTTTCCTTCCATTGTTTTTCGTAATACTTTCATAAAAATCTTATCCATATTATTTAATACAATTGGTCTCCAATTTTGAATTTCTTCCTTCTCTTCTTTTTTTCCATATAAACCTAATGATCCCTCCACATAATTCTTTATATATAAAACCTTTCTCTAACCTTTCATTTAATACCTTTTATAAACCATTTTTTGCACTGTAGTACATTTTATATTTTATTCCAGACAGCCCTGTAGCTGAATCTATGTTTATTTCTTTCATTTACCTGTTCAAGGTCTTCTATTTCTATCTCTTTTTTTCTAAATCTTTATTCTCCATGTCAGTAAATGTATGTACCTTCCATTCCCTCCATGTCTTACTTCTCTTTTATTTAAATACAGTCTTAATATATTCTCTCACTATATTCATGATCTCTTCTTGTGTGCTACGTATCTTACCTAATGAATCTTTCATTTCCCTCATTACTGTATTATTCTGTTAAAATTATTTTACTTAAATATGGTTCAGTTGCTTGTTTTTTCTTTCAAAAAATGCCTGTTGATACAATAACTGCTTTTTTCTTTCTTGTCATTACATATATTTTCTGTTCCTTGATAAAAAAAGTAATTCTTCTCTATACAGTTGTATCAAATTCTTATAATTCATTTTTCCATATATATTTTCTCTTTCTCGTATCATATAACATTTTTTATATTTCAGTTTAAAATTTAATCACCATTCTGACTAATTTTTGTAAAATTCTCATTTCTACATGATCTTTCCATAGTCTCGTGACCTCTTTTCTCCCTTTATCATCCCATTTCACTTAATTTATTCTTTTATGCCTTTCCCTATTTTGTATAATCATTTCCCTTTACCATAATCCATATTGCCATGTGATCTGAAAACCCTGTCAGTAAAACTCCCTGTACAACTGCCACTAAACTAATTAAAAATCTATTTTTGTTCTTTTCTCCCTCTTCTGTACATGCAAATCTCTAAATTCCACATTTTTAACTGTCTGTATTTTGTAATGTCCTTTACTACCGTGAACATCATAAGCCCTTTTGTTTGGTTGTCTTGCATTACAATTAAAGTCTCCTAATACAATTATCTTCATATTAACTGATACATATTGTATTCTCTTTCTAAACATCTCTTCCCTCTCCTTTTTTTTTTTTTTTTTACTACATAAGCATATAATGCAATAATTCTCATAACATAACAATCCCAATGCAGATAAGCAACCCAAAGGAGATCGGAACCAGCGTGTAAAGAATAAAGCAAATGTGAAAATCCAAAAACATACACGCTGTTCCTCTGGCAATGAAACGTCTGGTTCAAACAAATCACAGTCGTATCAACACAAAGCAGTACGAAAAATCCTTAATGTTCCATAAAACTTTTATTGGAAATTTTTATTGGAAAGAAACACAGTGAGCGCTTTCGAAAGCGCTCACTGTGTTTCTTTCCAATAAAAGTTTTATGGAACATTAAGGATTTTTCGTACTGCTTTGTGTTGATACGACTGTGATTTGTTTGAACCAGACGTTTCATTGCCAGAGGAACAGCGTGTATGTTTTTGGATTTTCACAATTCTCATAACATGTTCTCTCCATCTTTTGACAGGTCTCTCACAAAATTCCATTTAACATTTTTCCCCACAACACTTCTGTTTGATATCTTTCTGTATTTGAAAAAATCTAATATAGTCTAGTATAACATCACTATCTAGATTTTTACACCACTCCAAAATCCCTATCCTTCTTTCCAACTTTTTTAAACTATTCACATTTAATGACAAAGCTTTGCACTAAACTCTACTTTTAAATATGTATTCATCTTATCCCTTTCTTTTTTTTGTTCTATATATTTTCTTTTCCTTTCTCTCACTCTCTTTATCCAATTGAATTTCTTTAACTATATTCCATTTGGCATCATCATTCTCACTTAAACTTGACTGTTCTTCAATATTTATTGTATTTAAAATCATCTTTCACTTTTTTTGAAATATTCCTTCCATATCCGTATTACTATCTGTTTTCCATTTTTTTGTCTTTTACATACTTTTTTTAACTTTATCCTTATTAATTTTCTGTTACGTTCTGTATTAAATTTGAAATTACTTTTTCTTTTTCTTCACACCCCCAAATGTCCCACATTTTTACATTTATAAAATTTCAGTTCACAATCTTTTGCATCATGTGCTAAACTCCCACATGTAAAACATCTTTTTTCACATTAGTTAATTAAATGATCGATTTTCACACACACAAAAAGCACATTTTTGCCTGACCTCAATATCTAACCAAGCCTCTGTTTCCTTCAGCATTAATAACACTTGGAATATGCACAATATAGTCATTTTCCAATTTCAATATCACATTGCAATCCCACACCCCAGTCCATAAACCTCTATTATCATACACTTTTGATAAGTTCAGCACATCATCACATGTATTTAATAAATACTTTTTTAAAAGTCTCTTTTTCAACGTCTTTCCTTAATTCCCTAAAAGAGGGCTTAAGTACATGTAAGGTCCATGGTGAACAGTTTTTTTCTTTTTTTCTTATTCTTCTTTAAACTTTTCCATTATCTGCCCAGTCTCGCAAGTAATGTCACAAAAAGTCTCTCTGTTTATTTGGATGAATGGTCTTGCCTCATTTGGTTTGATTCTGAGCATCTTAACTTCATTCCATACCTTACATCTCTTCATTAGAGCATTTTCCATCTTTTCAATTCATACCTTAAACGGTCTTTTTCTTTTAACATGTTTTTCTTTTCTCCTTTGCCACACTTCTTTTACCATATCAGCATATGATTTTTTTCCATCTGCATATCGTAACTTTGCTGCCCTTCTTTCTTCTGTATTCTGTCCATCATTTCTCCCCAGGATATGTCTTTTCCATTTTCTGTCTCACTTTTCTCCACTATCTCGATCTCGAACAACCGACTGGAGGGTTGTAACAACACAATCCTGTGTTGTAACTTCTGCTTCGAGTAAATTCAGCTGGAATAAATCCTCTATATCAAATTCCACTGCCTCTAACATGTTAACTTTCCTTTGAAAAAGCTTGACTACCTTTTCCCCCATTTCTGACTCGCCATCTTCTCTTGTTCTCTCCTTCACCTTCTATTCCTTGTGTGTTAGTCAAACAGCGGATGTGTTAAAATTAACAGCAGTATGATCACAAACCTCCTCTCTGCTGACTTTTCTGACCTCCATGTTTGCTTCAACCTGCTTCCTGCTTCTCTGAGTTGCCTACATTCCCAGACCAGAAGACAGGAAGTGCCACCATGAAAAGAGTCTCGTATGGCAAAAAGAGTAGGTGGGTTTTATGGATGTATACATTACATATTATTTATATATTTACATTATTTACATCTATTTACAAATCTCCATACATTATACATTTCAATTTAAACATTTCCCCCACTCTTTTATCCACAACCAAAGCTTTTTTCTAATAGACAATCTCCATAAAAATCATTGCATTCTTTAATCTTTTTAAAGTTGTTATATCCTCATCATTATAGCTTTTTCTTATCTAATTCTAAATATTTCCATGGATCAGTACAAGAAACTGCTTTCATACTACTTGAGCACCATTCCTTTCTATTTTATCACATATATATTCTTTATTTTCTATAACACAATTTTGTTTTGGTACTCTTTCATTGCTTCATTCACAGTGCTTTTACTTAGTTTTTTAACTTCCATTCCTTCCCACAATTCTTTATAGTATCATTTCTATCATTTTTTTTCCTTCACAATTCCTTTTAATAACTTATAATTCCTTTTAATAACTTGTATAAAATTAAAGAAGCTGCATGTACTACTGAGCTTATTAAACCCAAACCTCCTTGCTCTTCTTTCATATACAGAATCCCTCTTTTGACTGGATTCAGTCTAGAGCCCCATAGAAAAGAGAATATAATCATCATTAATTCATTTTCCTACTTGGTAGGAATCATATAGATGTTAGCAACATAAACAATTTTTCCTATTACCATGGTGTTCAAGAAGTGTGCTTTTGTTCTATATGAAAATCTGTATGATTTTCAAAAATTAGTCCTATCCTTTACTTCTTTGAGTACATTATCCCAGTGTTGTCTGTATTCATTCCTTCCTAATATATCTATATATTTTAATTGAACTCAACACCTCATGTCATACTTTCAAAACCAAATCCTGTACTTTTCTCCTTATTTATACTTAAACCATTTTTTTTAATTTATAATTTTTGATTTACTTTTTCCATTCATACTGTATTTTTAACAATTAATACAATATCGTCTGCATAATTGTACATTATTGGCAATTGTACTTCATTTTGTATCCACTATATCTTGACATTTTATTAAGTTCCTTCACTATTACACTCATAACTAATGAGAACATTACATTACTAACTGGGCAGCCCTGCTTTATTCCACATTCTGTTTGCATTTCATCCCCAATACAGCCATTTACATTTAGTTTCACTTAGTTCCTTTCATAGACAGATTTTATTACTTGTAATATTTTTGCTTACATTATATGCCTGCAGAATTCCCCATAATGATTTATATTGAATATTAACATAAACTTTACTTATATCCCCTGTCATAACCTTCACTTCATTTTTATTTAGATCCTCAATTATTTCTCTTATTATTCATAATAACTCTTGACTTCATTTTCCTTTTCTTTCAAATACATTTTGGTCATATAGTCTGTCCATTTTTTCTGTAACCTTTTTGTTATTCTCATGAAAATGTTATTTTTATTATTCAATGTTACAGGTCTCCAATTTTTTATCTAATCTTTATTTCCCTTTTTAAATATGAATTGTATAACTCCTGTACATATCTCTTTCTCTTTAATTCCAGTTTCTAACCATTCATTCATAACTTCTATAAAAATTATTTTTTGCCACTTTCATTTCTTTATACATACCATATTCAATTCCGTCCAGTCCTGTTGCAGAATTCATGTTGATATCTTTTAGAATTTCATTCAATTCTTTCATGGTTATTTTTTGTTCTAAATACTCATCTTCCGTATTTAATTTTTCACCTTTATAAACGTGTTCTATGTTTTTTTCTCTCTTAATTTAATTCCAATACATATCCTTTATTTCATGTATTCCTTCTCTCTTTATTTCATGTATTCCTTCTCTGTCTTACTTGTTTACATTCCTTATTTTTTTAATTCTCTTATTTTTTCTTCTTTTATTATTTTACTCAAATATGGTGCTATCTCTTTCTTTCTTTCCTTGTAAACAATCTGATGTTGTTAACCCATCGTAAGGAATGAACAAATATTGGTTCCATCCTTGGAACTGAGCCGGCTTTATACCAAGCTCGTTGTCAGCCAAGAACTCTGGAGCCAAGATCCTAGCCACAATGCTGTGCTCCCTGTTAACTCGGATTTCATTTGCCATGTTGCTGTACAGCTGTGTCAAGCCTTCTCTCTCCGCTAAGTGTTCAATTTTTTGAAGTTTTTCTATTAGTGCATAGAAAGTTTTAAATTCTTCACTATGTCTGTCTTCTTATCATATCACAACTTTGAGACTCTCTCTGTATAGTAAATTCTGTCCTTTTTCTTACCTTTGAGGTAATTCTGCATTACTATCGTTGGTAATTCTTTCTCTCCCTTTCTCACCCTTCTGGGTGCTTTCATAACTTTTTAGTAGTATCGTAGTTTTTTCCCTTGATATTACAATGTTGGATAAGAAAAGTAGTGTTGGTTTCAAACAATGTACAGAATACGGCCATAAGTTACCTATTTCTGATGGCCATGATTTGTTTATTGTCTGCATGTTTCCCACCTGTCTGTGGACCCCCCCCCCCACCCATGTGGGATTTGTAGAAATTTCTTGACTAGGACTCTGAATGAAAGGAAGAACAAACTTGTACTAAAAGTCCTCCTTAAATCTCCTTTCTGCAAGGCTACCTCTGGGTGAGAGGGCTCACCCCCCTCCTTCTAAACCCCGTAAGAGGCGTTCTTCTTCTTCCTCATCAAGGTCGTTCACTTTGTCTCCCTCTGGAGATCACAAGGAGTTGACTCACAGAAAGGTGAAAACTTCAGGCCCGGCGCTGCCATCTATGATCCTTTTGGCCCCAGCCTCGGCATCGCCTCAATTTGTTCTTACTCCAGCTATTTCTTCACCGGCACTGGAGTTCCCGGTGCAGACACTCACTGCTCCAACAGTATCATTGCAGCCTTTTTCGGCACCGCTGATGGTGCAGACTCTTTTGGCACGGTCTCTACAGGTACAGTCTCCTTTGGCACCACTGGTGCGGACTCCTTTGGCTCCATCCATGCGGATGCAGTCAACTTCCAGGATACTGCCCTCTATGGTGCAGACACCTTAGGCACCAACTGTCTCGGTGCAGTCACTTTCGGCACAGTCATTACCGGTGCAGACACCTTCTTTGGCACCATATTCATCTGTGCAGACATTTGCCACACCATCCTTAATGGTGCAGACACCCTCAATGCCTATGATGCTATTATAGTCAGTGCAGATACCCTCGGCAACATTTTCCTCTGTGCAGACACCCTCGGCTCCGGGCTCTACATTACATGAACTTGCCAGAACTAAGTAGTCTCCCTCCATAGATCCTTTTGTGGGAAGTCAGTACAGCCCCCTTTTAGACGGGCCAGAATCTCCATCAGGTCTCTCTATCTGGTCGAACAGGAGCCTCTCAGAACAGGATATGTTGCGGCTTTTCGATCAGTTGCTTGTTGCCAGGGGACTCTCTAATCCATCTAAAGCTGCACTCCCTCTTGCAGGTGACAGCATTTCTCCACAGACTTCATCTTATCCTCCTCCTTCGACTTCTGGGGAAGCATTGAAGCCCCTTCCTTCGACAGCAGCTTCCTTTCCTTCAGCACCAACAGTGGACCTTACTTTGGAGCCAGAGTTGTCCTTATGGCACTCTGTGCACTGGGTACCAGGCCCTTCTCAGCCTAGCGGCTGTGCCATGGGGCAGGTGTACTTGGTTCAACGCCAATATTTTCTATGGCACCCTCCAGGAATCCTCCTCCCCTCATGGTCCACAGCCCTCTTGAGACTCTGGGTCTGGGGGTCTGCTCTTCGGAGCGGGGTGTGACACCCCAATCCCGAGGTTGTCGTGCTCAATTCTGGGCTCCCATTCCTCTTTGGGTGGTCCGGCCTTCCAGGCCATGGAGAGGGCACTTGCCTCTGCTGGCAAAACATCACTGTCAGAGTTCTTGCCCCCCTCTGTGCCACAACTGTTACAAGCCACAACTAACGGACCCCAGGCACAAGGGTCTCAGGCTTCTCATCCACAGGAGATCCCTTCCTCACAATCTTCCCCAGAGCTCCCACTGAGGGAAGTCCCTTGCAAGGCTTCGTGCAAGAGGAAGTACATGGACTCCACTGAGGAGTCTCTAACCAAAGATACAAAATCCGTATTCATGCAGGCCTTTTGTGCCTGGCCCCCCTTCCTCCTGGGTTACCCCACTGGCCAATGAGCTTATTCAGCTCATCATCCAGTGTGCAAAGAAGGCTCCTGGCACTTTGGAAGCTGTACCTCGGAGGCCTGACAAAATTTTATCTCCCCCTGCTGAAGATCCTTATTGGTCCAAAGGTCTTCCAGTAGATGCCATGGTGGTGGCAGCTGCAACCAAAAAAAACTTGGTAGAAGAGAGCCAGACTGTCCATCCATGCAAAAAGGAGTCACAGGTGATAGCCTCGGGAAGCATATGTTTGCTTCATCGACCTTTACTGTAAGGTCCTTGAAATACTTGACACATTTTACGAGGCTCCAGAGGGACCTTATCAATCAACTCTCTGAAATCTTGGCAGGAGCTCTTTCTGATGAGGTGCGCAACAAGGTAGCCTCTCAGATAGCGAGCCTGGAATCTATATCCAGTTCTTCCATGCACCTCATTTCACATGCAATAGGAGCGGTAGACGCAGGCATAGTCACGAGATGTCATGCCTGGATGCACCTTTGTGACTTTGTAGACTCCTTTAAGGATTCCTTTATGAATGCCCTATTAAGGCCTTTTCATTGTTTGGCCCAAAGGTTAAGGATATGCTGGCAAGGTGCGAACAAGATAAGAACCTGTCTGCCGTTGGTGTCTGACACTCCACCCCTCAGTGATTCTACTCCAGAAATCAGAGGAGCAGGAAGATGTGGCACAGAAAATCACAGGGCTCTTTTTATAATGCACATGCCAAGTTCTCCCCTAAGGGCAGAAGAGGAACTCAAATGGAAGATGCCCCTTTTGGGGCAGGGGAGATCTGCGAAACTGGGGTTCCAGAGATTTTCTCTGGGCAACCCTACCAGCGCTCCTGAAGAGTTACCTGACTGCTCACTTCTGGAAGTGGTCAGGGGTCATTTTTCCTTGTACCCTACTGCCCGGCGAACCATAACCACTGATTCCTGGGTAATATGGATAATATCAAGAGGTTACTGCATTCCCTTCCATCTCTGTCCCACTTCACTCAGAAATTTACCCGATGTCCCATCCAGTCAAAGGGAAGCAGCAGCACACGAAATCCAAAAGCTGCTACAAAAGAGTCATCCAAACTGTCCACCCCAGACCAGATAGGATCCAGTTTTTACTCAAGATTTTTTTTAGTGCCAAAAAGACAAGGGACTGTCGACCGATTCTGGATCTCAGCACACTAAACAAATTTGTAAAAACTGCGTTTCAGTCTATCCTTCCTCTTTTGGAAGAAGATAATTGGATGGGCTCTGTAGATCTTCAAGATGCATATTACCATATAAAAGTGGACAAACGCTCAAGAAGATACCTCTGCTTCTGCATAGGAGCCAGTCACTACCAATTTTGAGCACTGCCCTTCGGTCTTTATACAGCCCCCAGAATGTTCACCAAATGCATGGCAGTGGTTATTGCTCACCTGAGACCTCAAGGATTCCAGGCATTTCCATACCTAGATGACCGGCTCCTTACCATCAATACCAAGCGTCTACTGGAGGAAACCCTGGATTACACTCTTCACACAGCTTCAGCACCTGGGAACCACTGTAAACTGGGGGAAGTCCAACACGACCCCAGCACAATCTCTAGAATTCATCAGAGTTCTGTTGGACATGAGAAATTGCACAGCATCTCTCCCAGATCACAGACATCAAAGAATAAGACAGCAGGTGCAGCCGCTAGTCTTTCACTACAAATCTTCTGCTCTGTCCGTACTCCAACTATTGGGGTCGATGGCAGCCTCTATCACCATTGTTTCTCTGGCCAGGTACCACATGAGACTTCTTCAGTGGCTACTTCTCACTCTGTGGTACCCTCTACAACATCCTTTGTCTTTTCAGATAAGTGTAACTCAGAGATGCAAGCAAGACTTGCTCTGGTGGACGTCTCAAAATCCCCAACTGTGGTCTCACCCCTTCAGCTCCCATCAGCCAAAAGCCACGGTGACCACGGATGTCTCCCTGATGGGGTGGGGGGGGGGGGCTATGTCAGGGAAACTAAATCCAAGGCACCTGGTTGGAAACTGAGGCTCATTTTGCATATCAATGTCCTGGAACTGAGGGCGGTGCTACTAGCATTGCAAGCATTTCACGCGAGCCTTCCGTCAGGGACTATTGCAATCCAGTCAGACAACATGTCAGTAGTCTGGTACATCAACAAGCAAGGGGGCACAAGATCTTACCCATTATGTGGAGAGGCCTTGAGAATATGGCAACGGGCGATAGCTTCCAACTGCTTTCTTATTGCAATGCACATTCCCGGTAGCTCCAATGTGATAGCGGACAAATTGAGCAGGTGCATTCTACAACCTCACGAGTGGTCCCTCAATCCTGTGATAGCGACAAAAATGTTCAACCACTGGGGCCATCCTTGCTGGGATCTATTTGTCTCCCTAATCAACTACTTTGCCCTGATTCCCCCCTCAGGGACAGTCACTGAGAGATGGTCTAGTCCATGCTTGGCCCTCGGGTCTGCTTTGTTTATCCTCCTTTACCCCTCATTCTCCAATTTTTGAAGAAAGCATGGCAGTTGAAGAGCAATGTAATCCTCATTGCAACGTATTTGCCTCAACAAGTTTGGTTCCCCTTCCTTTGGCCTCAACTGCTAGATCGACTCTGGATTCTCAATCCAACTCTGAGGTTGATCTCCTATCCACAGGGTCTGACGCACCCCAATCTAACAAACCTGAAGCTGACAGCTTGGTTCCTCCACTTCCAATGATTGCCAGGAAGGATAACCTCTCCTCCCCTGTGTGCAGTATTCATATTGCATCTCATAAATCATCCACCAGGCTAACGTATCTCAGCAAATTGAAAAGATGTACCTTATGGGCATCGAACAAGTAGTTGGACCCCTTGTCAGCCCCAGTTTTGGTGGTATTAGATTATTTATCAGAAAAATAATACTCCAATGAACAGAAACCAAGAAATCCAAAAGGACTCCACCAACAAGGAGAACCAAGCCAGCGAAAAATAAAATGAATGTTTATTAACCGTGCAAAACAACAAAAAATAACAAAAATAAATCAAGCGCTTTCGCCTGGTTAATACCAGACTTTATCAAGACAAAACCACAATACAATGTAGGTTTTTACATGATACCTTGATTAATACATTTGGTATACCAACTAATGAGACATTAAAGAGACAACACTTAAAGGGCACCTATATAAATTAAAATTGTATACTGTTAAAAATAAGTGGATAGAAAAAACGGAAAATTAAGAATTATTAAAAGCAAGAAATAATAAATAATTGTACAAACATTATTTAAAAACTTTGTAAAAAAAACTACAATCTAGCCATCCTTAGCCTGAGCACACTACTGATGTTAATATTCTCATTGAGGCCAGGGGGTTTACCAGCATCTAGCCTAAGCTGCCATAGAAGTTCTCTATATTCAAGGCGAGTCTTCCAGTCTACCCCTCTGGCGTCTTGCATCACCTGCTCAAGGATGGTGAATTTAAGCTGCATTTTAAGACAAAACGTAGAATGCTTGTAAAAAGTGTTTGTTTCTTTCTTTTTAGAAATGTCATATAGGTGCTCATAATTTCTTCTTCTTAGGAGCCTCTCGGTCTTCCCTATGTAAAAACTAAAGCATTGTATGCATAATCCTAAATAACACCCTTTGTCCCACAATTGTAATATTTATCAGCATCAAACCTATACTTTCGGGATGGAATGTATAAAAAACTGTCATTAATAATAAATGCGCACTGCTTACACGCCCCGCATTTGTGTGTACCCACTTTACCATGGTTGAATCCATGCTCTAGATACTGTTTTCTCTCAAATAATCCTTTTAAGTTAACATCTCTTCTTTTAACAAAACCGGGGCGTTCCTGTACTAAATTCTTAAAATCCTCATGTAGTGTCAAAACCGGCCAGTATTTTAAAACAATTTCTTCCACCTGCTGGGAGTCTTTAGAAAATGTGTAAATAAAACTATTATGGAGTTCATATTGTTCAGATTGTTGCTTCTGCTCTACCCCCTGTGAACCTCTTCCTAACAATGGGAAATACTTGGACTCCCTGCTCTCAATGACCTCTTGGGCCAAATTGTTAACTAAAGATGTAGGATAACCCCTTTCAATAAAAAGATTTTTTAAAAATTGAATTTCCTCAAAAAAATGTTCATCAGTACTAGACATCCTAAATACACAAATAAATTGGCCTTTGACAATAACTTTCTTTTGTTGAAAGGGATGGCCACTGTCAAAATACAAATAAGAGTTGGAAGAGGTAGCCTTCCTGTACAGCTTAGACTGGAAGGTATGATTATTGTAATCCTTAAAAATCATGACATCAAGATAATGAAGTACATCACTACTGACATTGTAAGTAAAAGACAGGAAGTGTGTAGCGGAGTTAATATAACTCATGAAGTCCAAAAAATTACTCAAGGACCCGTCCCAAAACAAACAAATGTCGTCTAGGTACCGCTTGTAGTGGACTATATGTTGAGCCCAGGGAGTTGAAAATATAAAGTTGTGCTCCCAATAGTGCAACACTGTGTTGGCATATAGTGAAGCACAAGAGGCACCCATCGCTACACCCTTCTTCTGCCTATACAGTTCCCTATTAAAATTAATGAAATTGTTATCAAGAACAATCTCCATAAATTCAAGTAGGGGACTAATGATGTTAGAAGCAAGGCCAGATTCAGAAACCAGAATTTCATTAAACCACTCTAGACCAGTAGAGTGTGGAATACTGGGGAACAATTCAATAATGTCAATGGTAACCATCAGAAGGTCAGGGTTGTATAAATTACAGTCTATACCCTTGAGAAAATCCCAAGAATCCTTACAAACATGCTTTAAGGAAGAGGCAAACTTTTTACTAATGTGATCAATAAATTTACCTAGAGGTTCTGTAATGCTACCTGCTCCAGAAACAATGGGTCTGAATTTCAATGGGACCAAACCTTTATGGGTCTTGGGAATCCCAAAAACAACTGGAGTCCTGGGTTTGTTAAACGTGTAAGTAATTGTACAACCTTTCATTAATTGCTTCCTGTAATAAGCGGTCGGATAACAGAAAATTAATCTTGGCATAGGCTATATTCACCTCATTTCTAGAGATCAACTCATATTGCTCAGTATACTGCAACATGTTATAAAGAATCATATCATACTCACAGGTGTACATCAAAACCACTCCCCCACCTTTATCGGGTTTCATCACCCTACAATCCTCATTCTTGAGGAAGTTAATTAACTGGTGCAACTTAAAATCCAAGTTGGTAGGTGGACCATGTGGTCTAGTAGAATACTGCTTCCTCAAATCCATCTCTATCAATTCCTCCAAGATCTTGAGGGAAGGGTGGGTGGGGGGGTTAAATGTGCTAGTTCTTACAAGCCCTTCCTTAATGCAAGGTGGCCCTTTAAAATAGTGTGCAAGGTTCAAATGCCTAACAAATAATTTCAAGTCAACCAATGCGTTTGTTAAGTTCAAAGAGCGTAATGGTATGAATTGAAAACCTTTAGTGAAGAGCTCAAAAAAATCCTGTGTAAAGTAATATCTGTAAAATTATATATAGTGAAATTATCTTTTTTCACAACAGTGCAGTTACTACCAAAGGCATAAGACTGTACATCTAAAGAGTCAACTGTCTCAATATCTGGACTCTCTGTCTGCGTGTCTTGTTCCATCCCTGCTGTTGGTACATCATACCCCTGCCCCCTGGTCTGCCCGGGGGATAATGAAAATCCTGAAATGCACTTTTACTTCCCTTCTGAGCTAGTCGCTCACTCCTCCTTGGTGGATCTACAGATGGACCGGGGAATTCATTATCTTTAACCATGTCATTAACCCTATCTGTAACATGCTTTGTGTTCCATCTACCCATTCCAGGGGGTGGATAAGCTGATCCCTCCCTGTATTCATTGAGGTCTCTTTGCAACATTCTAATTTTACGATTAACAGTTTTCACACAATGTTGATCAACCTCATGGAATACATTATCATAATTCATTTTGATACTGGTGAAATTCTTATCATTCACTAAGGAGTCATTTAAGGTGTTCACGTCCTTCAACAAAGTATCGGCTCTAACCTCATAGTCCTTTATCATGAGGTCGAGCATTTCCAGACCCGCTCTGTCAAAAATATCACATAATTTATTATACAAAGGAGTTCCAGGTAAAGTGTTGTTCGGAAATTTGTAACAGCATTTTTAACAGTATGCAATTTTAATTTATATAGGTGCCCTTTAAGTGTTGTCTCTTTAATGTCTCATTAGTTGGTATACCAAATGTATTAATCGAGGTATCCTGTGACTACACCAAGTGTATTTAAAAACCTACATTGCATTGTGGTTTTATCTTGATAAAGCCTGGTATTAACCAGGCGAAAGCGCTTGATTTATTTTTGTTATTTTTTTGTTGTTTTGCACGGTTAATAAACGTTGTTTATTTTAATTTTCGCTGGCTTGGTTCTCCTTGTTTGTAGAGTCCTTTTGGATTATTTATCAGAACTTTTTCAGTCTGGGATATCAGCCTCTACTGTTTGTGTTCATTTAGCTGCTATTTCTAATTTCCACTTTGGCTTCCAGGACTCTTCACTCATGTCACACACTCTGTAAGACTTTCTTTGATAGGCGTTTTTTTACCTAAAACCTCCCTTTAGAGAACCAGTCAGCCTTGGGACCTGGCTTTGGGTCTGCAAGCCCTAACAGCACCCCCCCCCTTTGAACCTGCATGTTCATGTGACTTAAAGTACCTCTCTTGGAAAACCTTGTTTCTGGTTGCTATCACATTGGCCAGATGTCTGTCAGAACTTCAAGCCTTATGCATCAAATGTGCCTGCCTTATTTTCCATAAGGATAGTGTTTCACTAAGAACTAATTCCTCCTTCTTACTGAAAGTGGTGTCAGAGTGGTCTATCAACCAGTCTATTGACTTCCCAATATTTTTTCCTAATCATTCTAACAAGGGAGAGTATTGTCTGCACTCCCTTGATGTTCATAGGCAAATCTGTTTTTATTTGGACAGAACAAAATCTACTCATAAATCAGACCAATGATTTCTGGCCTTTTATGGACCAGGGCTAGGTTGTCCTGTTTCTAAAGTTACATTAGCGCCATGGTTGAGAAATTGCATTATCTTCATCTACAACAACGACATAACCTTGCCTCATAAAGTGAAAGCCCATTCTACAAGGTCAGTGGCAACTTCAGCAGCTTTCCATGCTAGGGCTTCCCTCAATGACATTTGCTCAGCTGCAACGTGGGCCAACCCCCATACCTTTATTCTTCATTACAAATTGGATTTGGCCTCCAGAGGAAGAGCTTCTTTTGGTTCCATGGTGCTCAGGAATATCCTTCCATGAGGGCTGCCCACGGATAAAGGTAGCTGGGGACTCTGTCCCATTGTAAGGAATGAAGAAGATTAACAACATCAGATAAAGAAGTTATGCCTTACCATAATGTTCCATTTGTGTTGTTAATCTTCGTTCATTCATTATGCCCCACCCTCTGTAGGTTCCTGGTGGATTTCATATGGTTCTTCTTCCACCCTTGTAGGTCTGTTATGCCCAGAGGTAGCCTCTACTTTTGTCTATCAACTTGCAAACTCGATCTGAGGTAACAGGGAGCAGAGCATTGTGGGTAGGATCTTGGCTCGAGAGTTTTTGGCTGACGCGAGCTTGGTAGAAGGCCAGCTCTGTTCCGTGGATGGAACCGAAAACCCATCATAATGAATGAACGAAGATCAACAACACAGATGGAACGTTATGGTAAGACATAACTTGTTTTTTTGCTTGTATAACAAATTGTTAATTTTAATTTGATTAATTTTATGTATTTATCTTTCTTCTTTCATAAGAGGAATTTTTCTTTAATAACTCTAAATGTTTCTTGACTTTATCTTGTATCTCTTTTTCTTTTTTCCTTACTCATTCTAAAAATGTTTTTTTTTATTTTTCTTTAAAATTAAGTCACCAAACAGTCCGTTTCTCATAAAACACTCTCATAGTCTTATGATTTTTCCATAATTCCACATTACTTTTTCTCTTCTAGATTCCATTCATTTTCATTAATTCTCTTTATTCCTTTTCCTATACTTTAACCCATATTGCCAGATGATCTGAAAATCCAGCATACTTATTTCCTTTTTTATAACCTTTAAACTATCTGATATTAAAAAATAATCAATTTCTGTCCTAATTTCATTCCTTTCATAGGTTCAGTGGTTATTCTCCCATACAATTAACTTTCCACTTGTCATAATTTCTTTAGTTATTTTCACATCACAATTGCTCTTATTTTTCCTTAAATTACTTTTAAAATCACCCACCACTATAATTTCCATATTTACACAAGCATATTCAAGAATATTTTTAAACATCATTTCTCCCTGTTTTTTGTTACATATGCATATAAAGCTATAATTTTATACACACATTTTTTTCCATCTCACGTCTATTACCATAGTTCGGCCTAGTTCCACTGTGGTTACTTCAAGTATTTTAATGCTTTCATGACATAATATACAATGCCCGAGCCTGTTTCTTTGAGTCTATATTATAAGCTTGAACAGTTAAAATGTTGAGTGCTAATAGATGGAAACATATACCTAACATCTAACACCAAAACATATATATGTACCTCCTTTACCGAAATATTTAAACATCGAAACACATACTAGCGAACTGTCATAGTTGGCCAACACCTCCTTCCTGGCTCTGCATTGAATACATAAAGTTAAACATGTTATTTAAGGAGGCGGCATTGGCCAACTATGACAGTTTGCTATTATGTGTTTCGATGTTTAAACATTTCGGTAAAGAGGTAGAACAACGTATGTGTGTTGATCTATTAGCACTCGACATTTTAACTGTTAAAGCTTATAATGTAGACCCATTTCTTTCCCCATGTTCCAAACCACCACACCATTCCAAAGTTTTTAAGTTTGTGTTCTTTTTTCCTCTGTTAGTAATCTGATATATTCTAAAACAATATGTGCATCTACTGCAGCACACCATTGTAATATACCTATTCTCTTTTTAAGATTTTTTCATACTGTTCACATTTAAAGCTAATATTTTCAGCTTTTAAGAACAGTTAGTATAATAAAATGTTTATCCCTTTCCTTATTTTCTCCAAGCATTATGTTTTTGAATTTTCTTTTCATTTCTTTAACTCTCTTCCCTATCAAATTCTTTTTATTTCTTACTGTGCACCAATCCGCTTCTTCCTCACTTGTCTCCTCTGTTTCTTTTTCATTATTTTCTTTAACTTCATGTATAACCACTTTATCAGTTATATCTTTTGTACATTTTCATGTAAAACACATTCTATCTCGTTATCCTGTATAACTTCATTTTCATTTTCTTGCACACTCATTTCACATTCTAGCCATAAATGACCAGTATTGCCACATTTTTTGCACTTTAAATCATATTTTTTGCATTATGCCCTGTTTTACCATGTAAATAACATGTTTTATCACATTCATTGATTAAATGATCATTTTGTTTCACAAAAATTTTTTGGTTGATCCCTGTATTTCACAAAACCCTTATTGCCATGAACATTGATAATACTAGGTATATGCATAACATTATCATTTTCCATTTTCAGTATTACTCCACATTCCCATCCCTCCATCCATAGTCCTCTTTCATCATATACTTTTGTAGGATCCATTACTTATTTACATATGCAAAAAATGCAAAAAAATGTGTAGTAATCCCCTTTGGAAAAAACAGAGTACCCGCAAACTACAACATAGGAGGTAATCCCCTGAAATCTGAAGAAGAAATAAGGGATCTAGGGACCCAAGTAGTTAGTCAGCTTTCCTTTGATAACCATGTTGCCGAAGTGGTTAGAAAATCCTTCTTGATGCGAACCCTTTCATGATCAGATGGGTCACATAGATCTAAGGATGTAATGGTGCCACTCTACTCTTCCCTCATCAGACCAATTATTGAGTACAATGCACCAATTGGAATGTACCTGGCTAGACATCTCCAGCAGCTGGAGGGACCACAAAGGTACCTGACCAAGAGGATTACTGGCCTCAAACAGTTGCCCTATGCAGCACGATTGAAAAAGCTAATACTGTTCTCTGTTGCATACCACTTTCTCAGAGGCGATCTCTGTTTAATGTACAGAGCCATGTCCAACCCAGAATTGTTGAACATGCTCCATCTTAGCAAAACCAAATCTACTCGAGTTACACGCTCTAGGGATATAAACCTCAACACAACAATGAATAGAACATGCTGGAGGGATAGATTCCCTTCACAGAGACTTCCCTTACTATGGAACAGGGTCCTGATCTACATAAGACAGAGCCCCTCACTATCACTCTTCAAGAGGAACCTTGATGAGTGGCTGGGTAACAAAGTTCACACTGGGGATCACACCAACAGCACTACTAGATAGGGGCCAAGGGTACTAGCTGCTAGTACAAGGGTCTAGGGAACTACTAAAGGGGAGGTGAATACCGCACAACGTGGCTGGGCTAATATGTGCCTTCGGGCAGATAGCCCAGTACCAACCTATGAACCTATATAGTTAACAAATGTTCTTTCAGTTATTTTGATTCAACCACAGTTCTAAACTGGATCATTATTCTTTTTTTTTGTTGTTTGTAAAAAGCTTGTATGACATATTCTGGCAATGGCTAAACATTTTTCTTCATATGCACCCAAAAAATTTTCCATGGCCTGCCCAGTCTCAAATATCAAGTCACAAAAAGTCTGTCTATTAATTAAAATGAATGCTCTTACCTGTTTTGCTTTGACGCCACAGTTCACACATACTGTATACTTCTTTTTTGTTTCTTTTATTTCTTCTTTTCTTCTTCTCCCACAGTTTGTGCATAAGTTTTGTCTCTAACTTTTTCTGGCACAGTCTCTTCTTTTCCTTTCTTGTATTTTCTCCATGATGTCACTCCATGAAATTGCTGCTCCCACTTTTTGGTTCACTTTGATTTACCATTTCTTCCAAATCATCATCCTGCAACCCTCCCGATTGGTGGGTTGTAATTGTGCATTTCTCACCGGTAACTGTCTGTCCTTCAATCTCTTCTGAAAGTTTTCCACTGAATCCATCTCTGTTACAGCTACAATCTCCTTTTTCTCCCAATATCACTGCATTTTTCTGCACCCACAGCATCAGAAAAAAACTTCTGGTAGAGCGTCTACTATTTAAGCTACATTTTCATCAACCTTCACTTCATTTTAGGCCAAAGCTGAATCAGCCATATTTTCTTCCTGTTTCTCCTGGCTGCCTCCACACCTGGACAGGAAACGGGAAGTCAGGATGTGTAACACACACATCCTTCCCCTGACTACTAAGAGTAGGGGATGTTCCCTGATGCCCTGGCCAAATGCCACCTTGGGTCTCTCCTGAAAAGAAGCTACTAGCCAAGTGGGACTAACCCAGTCAACAAAGGATTGTGATAAAGGGTGGATACTGCCAGCATAGCTATCTGGAATTGTGTAAATAATTGTCATTTATGAATATCAACATGTTTTATATGAGATGCTTGTGTTACAAATGTATTAGAACTGTATGTCATGTGTATATCAAACTCCTGGTACAGAAGTGTGTATTGAAAAGATTTTTGCAAAGTACATTTAAAATGTAACTATAGTGTGCCCTACTGGAATAGAACAGAAGTGTACATGCACTATTGTAACTGTTTAAATGTATATATTTTAACAGTGGAAATTTGAATGCAGGAGGTTAACTTTAGAAGAATAGCTGAAATTAAATTAATTTATGGCTATGCAATAAAAGATGGTATCTTTCAGTTTTCATTGCAGCTACAGACAGAGTCTGTGCTGAGAAACTTTCTGTATTGTCTTCGGAGTAGACTGACTACTGCCTCTGAAAGTATGAAGGAATGTAATTGTTTTATGATTTCCAGCATCTGATAAAGTTCTGAGGTCTATGTATTTTCACAGGGGGAAGCTACATACTACCCGCTTCCAGCAGTGGAGGTTTCACCTGGGATAGAGTCACATGACAAGAAATTATGCCATTCTGCAAGCTATCTCAGCAGTTATATTTGAGAAATTAATCTGAGAACTCTGAACGAGAGAGTGCATTCTGTATTAGACCTGACAACTACCAGATCCATTCACCACACATCTGCTTTGCTCTGAAGTAAGTTACTAGGGAGTAGTATAATTCTCTTAGATATAGTCAGAATATAGTGAAGCTTAGTTTAGATATTTTTCTTTATTTATTTGAGACTGTCCTGCAATGTTTTAAATATTTCCTCTGATGTCACTGTGAATATATGCTGAGTATTTTCTTGTTCTTCTATTATTTATTATTAAATATATTTAAACCTTTCATTGTGGCTGATCTGTCTAGAGATATTTAAGTTTTGAGTATTTGCATATTTATTTCGTGATGCTATTTGGGCCACTCCCAATAGCCTTGCTCTTGGTCAGACTACCTCTCGTATTAATAATTTTATACAGTAAGATTGGACACCCTTTGTTAAGGACCTTAAAGTAGCTGAAAAGGAGTTGGCTTATGGCAGTGATAACTACCTTATAGTCTGGGTAAAAGGGGGCATAGCTAGTAAATGTGCCAGTTTTTCCCAGGTGTGTGTGTGTGTGTGTGTGTGTGTGTGTGTGTGTGTGTGTGTGTGTGTGTGTGTGTGTGCGCACGTGTAAGTCAAACCACAGAGTGTGTGTGTCAGCTACTTGGGCAGGGAGACAAAGCACTGGTTGGACAGAGAGGATGCTGGAGGTCTTGCCTTGGCCACTCAGCTGAGATCTCAACTCTGTATCTGTACCAGTGGGGGGTCTTGTAAGGGGATCTGTAGAAAGAGGGAAAAACCAGCCCTGGACTGAAGGCAGTCTGTGTGTGCTCTTAAGGGAAATTGCACTTGATGCAGAGAGCTGCATCTGGAAATATTGTGTGTCTACTTGTTATCCTCCCAATGTACATTCACCACTGGTGCCAGTGGTAAGGATTGAGGCTCCCTGATTGCTGTCCCAGTGGTGGGGCATCACATTATTGGTGGCAGTGGTGGGATATCCACATATTGGGATTCAGTGGTGCGGATATTGAACTCCTGTAGGCTGTAAACTGTGGTCACTAAAGAAGGTGTTTGTACTCTTAAGCAGCCACACAGTAGACATGGAGTTTCATATCACAATAGTTTTATTTATTTTGTGTTAGTTTGCTCTGGGAGAGCAGGCAAGGATGTCAGCAGAGGAGTATGGCAAGCTGACAAGGAGCCAGTTGGCTGAAATGTCCCAAGCCAAAGGGCTGGTGCATGCCAGCCTGACTAAAAAAGGAAAGATTACAGCCTTAGTCGCATTACAGACCAGCAACCAGGAAGACAGCCAGACTAGCCTTGGGAATGTACAATTCTCAGAAAATGGAGAGTTTAACTTTGCCTCAGAGGACTTAAAAATATGTCTGGAGTTGCAGACTTGAAATGGAGGCCAAACGCATGAAAATAGAATCAACAGAGAGAACGCAGCATTTGGCGGTTGAAGAAAATGAGACTGGAAAAACAAATGGAATTAGAAGCAGCAGAGAGACTGAGATGCATGGGAGCTGAAGAAAATGAGAGGCAGCGGCAACATGAAAAGGAGATCCTGAGTCTTCCCTAAGGTCATGGAGTAATGGGGAAGAGAATAACAAAAGCCCAGAAGGAATAAAGGTCAGTAAATTTCTTCCTCAATTTACAGAGGGTGATAATTTTGATAGTTTTATTCATATGTTTGAAAGGGTATGTAAATGGTATAATGCTGATCAAGGGATCTGGGTAGAATTCCTGACCTTCTTACTCCATGGTAAAGCTATAACTGCTGTTTCTAAGTTGTCTGATACTGATTGCCTAAATTATAATACAGTTAAAATTGTTTATTAGAGTGTTTTAAGTTAACATCTGAAGCTTATAGAAAAAAGTTCAGTGAGCATAGATGCAAGGCAGATGAGTGTGTGTGAATATATTGCGGAACTACACTTATTTTCATAGGTGGGTGAGTGTGTGTTAGGTCACCACTTTTGAAGGGCTGGTAGACCTTTGGGTGAGGGAACAAGCCCTTAGCACTTTGCCTGAGGACATGAGAATCTGGTTGGCAGATAGGGAATGCAATATGGCAGATGAGTTGGGGAAAAAGGAAGACCTATTCCTAGAAAGCAGGGAATCACTGCACAAAGAAAGGGATTCCCAGTGCTCCTCATGGGTCTAAGGGAACCCATGGTGTGCAGACTAAACCGGCAGAACAGAGTCCGCCAGTAATGGGGGAAGCTACTAGTTCAGGTACACGGCTAGGATCAAGAGTTAAATTTTTAAATGCAGCCAGTAGGGACATGTAGCATATACATTTCATGGAGGCAAGGTGGGGAACAAAAGGTGGGAGAGCCAGTAAGTGGGAATGACAGAATGCCATCAGTACGTTGTCTAAAAGCAACAAGGGTACCAAACTACCTCAAGAGGTTATATCCTGTCTTAATAGAAAGGAAACAGGCCACTGCTAAGAGAGAGACAGCCTCTGACCTAACCATTGTGAAGCCTGCAATGGTTAAAGAGGAGCACTACTTGCTTGGACAGTCCACTCTAGTCAGAGCTTTAGGAGGGACCCCATTCCAAATACATTTGGCTAGGGTCCACCTTGTCTGGGAGGGTGGAAAAGGAAGCAAGCAAGTGGGTGTGTTTGAGGATATCCCTGCAGATGTCCTGACAGGGAATGATTTTGATAATGCAGCACCTTGTGTGCATGCAGTTACATGCAGTCAGGCTTGGATACAAATATGTATAAAGAGAGAAACGGCTTCATGTAAAACCCAGGTGCACAAAACCAGAACTATATATAACCAAAAATACACCAAGGTACCACACAATAGCGTCTTTAATAACACAAAAAAATACAAAAAAATAAATAAGAACAGTGGTGAGCGCTTTCGCAAAACTAATTGCTTCATCAGGCAAGAAAATAAAACACTCCATTGCTTATATACAGATGGAACCATTGACTCAATCACTGATGTCATAGGTTAATTAAGGCATTAAAGCTATATAAAACTTATAAATGTAGAAAAGGCTACATATAGAGAAAACTGCATATACAAGACACATATAAAATACTGCATGCAAATGCATATAGAAACTGCATACAAAAACTATATACAAAACTATTGGTAAAAGACCTAAGTAATGTGCATAGATATAAACTCCATAAATACTGTAGCTATGAAAAACATAGATAAAAATAAAAGGCTAAAAATCTGGATCTAGTCATAAAATCTATGTCGCTAAAATATGAATAAATATAGATATAAGTATAATGGGTGTATGAAGTGCCTAAAATTAAACATGTTTGAGGCGTCTTGCTTTCAAGAAAGGAACCAAGGAAGTAGAGCCATTAAGGCATGGATATTTATCAGCATTCAATTTAATGATCCATCTCTGTTCACAACTTTCAGTAAAATTTTCTATATCCCCTCCTCTAATGTTTTTGTGTATGCGCTGTAGCACAAAAAACTTAAAAGAATGTGAATTATCTGTATTAATAATATGCTGGGTGAGTGCATTAGTGGGTTTCTTATTTTTGACATCACAAAGATGTTCTAGAATTCTGTCTTTAAGAAATCTATTCGTTTTAACCACATAAAACACCGGACATTTCTATCAGAAACAATAATAGACCACATCAGTACTCTTGCAATCAGCATAAGTATTAAGCTGTAACTGAAAATGCTTGGTGGGGTGGACATAGGTATTTATACTGTAAATATAGGGACAGGCACTGCATGACCTGCAAGGAAAGGTGCCCTGACGTGAAGAAGGGATGGCTTTCTTAGGCACATCCTTGTTACATAACTGTTTCTTGAGTGACATATTGTTCTTGAAACTGAATAGTGGATCTTTACAGGTGATAACCTGCAACTGTGGTACCTCTTGTAATAGGTGCCAATATTTCTTAATTACGTCAACATATTGGTTGACGTCACTCGTAAACTGTAACACTACTCTAAATTCATTATGTGGCCTAGAGTTTATGTTAGATGGATTGTTACATGGAACTACCTCGTTGTTGTTAAAATAAGGTCTACATTTAGTTGATCTCATATGCCATGCATCAGATATAGTTTTATCAATTTCATCAGGTTGGTATCCTCTAGCTATAAACTCAAATTTTAAATTATTTAATGCTAGTAATGCATCCTCATCATCATCATGTAATCTTAAGGTGCTATAAACTTGCCCTTTTAATACATTTCTCGGGATGTGCCTGGGATGCATACTGGTTTTGTGTAGGTATGTGTTCTTTCTGGTTGGTTTATGGAAGATTCTACTCTTGAAGCAGTTAAATTCAGCTTTAGCTAGATGTACATCAAGAAAATCAATCTCAGCTGCAGATAGCCGGTATGTGAATTTTAAAAAATCAGTGGTGGTATGCAGATAATCAACAAAGGATGCAACATCTAAACCATTGCCATTCCATAAAATAAAAACATCATCCACGAAACGTACATACCATAACACTTGATGTAAGAAAGGATTCAAACCGGAGAGTATATGTGTTTCTTCCCAGCAGACTAGCGCAAGGTTGGCGTAGCTATTTGCACAATGAGTGCCCATAGCCACGCCAACCTGTTGCAGGAAAAATTTCTCTTCAAACATAACAACATTATTCTCTAATATAATTTCTAAGGGACTGCATATAAGTTGTATCTTACTATTTGAAAAACATCTATTTTAGACAGGAAATTTCTAACCATTTCAATACCCCAAGTATTAGGGATACTGGTAAATAATGACTCACTGTCCATTGTAACCAATACAAAATCAGTGTCATTGGTAATAGTGTCCATCCTGTTATGTAACCTTTCAAGGAACATTTTAGTATCTCTTAGAATGGTATGACAATTCTCTAATAATCCATATATTGTACCTTCAACAAAGATGGATAAGGGCTCGGTTCACCACCCAGCCCCTGACACTATGGGACGCATTGGTGGTGAGACCAAGTCTTTATGTACCTTAGGTAAACCATAAATTCTAGGTATGGTGGGTTTGAGAACATTGAAATACTTAAATAATGGTTTGGCTATCAATCCAGTAATAAGAAGATCAAACATAAGAAATGACACTTTATCAATAATAGCATTGACCATAATTTTAGAGACTGATTTATAAGTTTCATTGTTAAGTAAAAGTTTATACATTTGTTGTAGATACAATTGTTTATCTAATAAAACAATGCCTCCTCCTTTATCAGCCTGTTTAATAACTAATGACTGCAAATTCTTTAACTCTTGTAAGGCTCTTTGTTCATTAGGAGTGAGATTACTAAAGTAATAGTCACTAGAATCATGCTCACCTATGTCCCTGAAAGATAGTTCACAGATATCTAAAAACTTTTGAACACCTGGTGGGGTATTCGGGATAAAACTACTAGGCTGCCTGTATGCGTTAGTCCTTATTCCTGACTCATTAGGAAACATAGATTTCAATGATAAATTTCTGCCTAGTAGCTTTAAGTCTTTAATCATTTCTGTTACATTGGCTTTTTTTGCTGGTATAAAGGAAAACCTTTGTTTAATAAATTAATGGGACTAGCGATGTAGTCGAGGGTGCTGTAGAACAACTTCTCTTAGGAATAGCCCCAGTTTCAGTTGAAATAACCTTAGAACCATTTGGTTTATTAGTCAGAGTAGGAGAGATAGGCATAAAAGTGCCAGCATTGTGAACTCTTATTGTATCAGTGACTTCTGTAGCTGAAAAACCAGAAGTGCTGTTCGCTAGTCCCATTAAATCCTTCTATAACAGCCAGTGCTGAGAGACAAGCAGGAAAAAATACTGATAGCGTTTTTTTAGACTCTTTGAAGTAAGGAGATTTCTCTCTGAAAGCAGCTTTGCCCTACAAGACTTTGTAAAAGAACCAGCAATACAGAGGACAGCCAGCCAGGCTGAATCAGCAAGAGGGAGCAGGCCAAACACCAAAAAGGAGAAGAACTTAGATACAGGTTTGGTCATAAACATTTCTTCTTTTGAACTTAATACTGACCAAATTAATTTATTAAACAAAGGTTTGTCCTTTATGCCAGCAAAAAAAGCCAATGCAACAGAAATGATTAAAGACTTAAAGCTACTGGACAGAAATTTATCATTGAAATCTATGTTTCCTAATGAGTCAGGAACAAGGACTAACGCATACAGGCAGCCTAGTAGTTTTGTCCCGAATACCCCACCAGGTGTTCAAACGTTTTTAGATATCTGTGAACTATCTTTCAGGGACATAGGTGAGCATGATTCTAGTGACTATTACTTTAGTAATCTCACTCCTAACGAACAAAGAGCCTTACAAGAGTTAAAGAATTTGCAGTCATTAGTTATTAAACAGGCTGATAAAGGAGGAGGCATTGTTTTATTAGATAAACAATTGTATCTACAACAAATGTATAAATTTTTACTTAACAATGAAACTTATAAATCAGTCTCTAAAATTATGGTCAATGCTATTATTGATAAAGTGTCATTTCTTATGTTTGACCTTCTTATTACTGGATTGATAGACGAACCATTATTTAAGTATTTTAATGTTCTCAAACCCATCATACCTAGAATTTATGGTTTACCTAAGGTACATAAAGACTTGGTCTCACCACCAATGCGTCCCATAGTGTCAGGGGCTGGGTGGTGCACCGAGCCCTTATCCATCTTTGTTGAAGGTACAATACATGGATTATTAGAGAATTGTCATACCATTCTAAGAGATACTAAAATGTTCCTTGAAAGGTTACATAACAGGATGGACACTATTACCAATGACACTGATTTTGTATTGGTTACAATGGACAGTGAGTCATTATTTACCAGTATCCCTAATACTTGGGGCATTGAAATGGTTAGAAATTTCCTGTCAACAAATAGATGTTTTTCAAATAGTAAGATACAACTTATATGCAGTCTCTTAGAAATGATATTAGGGAATAATGTTATGTTTGAAGAGAATTTTTTCCTGCAACAGGTTGGCGTGGCTATGGGCACTCCTTGTGCAAATAGCTACGCCAACCTTGCGCTAGTCTGCTGGGAAGAAACACATATACTCTCCAGTTTGAATCCTTTCTTACATCAAGTGTTATGGTATGTACGTTTCGTGGATGATGATTTTATTTTATGGAATGGCAATGGTTTAGATTTTTGCATCCTTTGTTGATTATCTGCATACCACCACTGATTTTTTAAAATTCACATACCGGCTATCTGCAGCTGAGATTGATTTTCTTGATGTACATCTAGCTAAAGCTGAATTTAACTGCTTCAAGAGTAGAATCTTCCATAAACCAACCAGAAAAAACACATACCTACACAAAACTAGTATGCATCCCAGGCACATCCCGAGAAATGTATTAAAAGGGCAAGTTTATAGGACATTAAGATTACATGATGATGATGAGGATGCATTACTAGCATTAAATAATTTAAAATTTGAGTTTATAGCTAGAGGATACCAACCTGATGAAATTGATAAAACTATATCTGATGCATGGCATATGAGATCAACTAAATGTAGACCTTATTTTAACAACAACGAGGTAGTTCCATGTAATAATCCATCTAACATAAACTCTAGGCCACATAATGAATTTAGAGTAGTGTTACAGTTTGCGAGTGACGTCAACCAATATGTTGACGTAATTAAGAAATATTGGCACCTATTACAAGAGGTACCACAGTTGCAGGTTATCACCTGTAAAGAGCCACAATTCAGTTTCAAGAACAATATGTAACTCAAGAAACTGTTATGTAACAAGGATGTGCCTAAGAAAGCCATCCCTTCTTCACGTCAGGGCACCTTTCCTTGCAGGTCATGTAGTGCCTATATTTACAGTATAAATACCTATGTCCACCCCACCAAGCATTTTTAGTTACAGCTTAATACTTATGCTGATTGCAAGAGTACTGATGTTGTCTATTATTGTTTTTGTCAGAAATGTCCGGTGTTTTATGTGGGTAAAACAAATAGATTTCTTAAAGATAGAATTCTAGAACATCTTCGTGATGTCAAAAATAAGAAACCCACTAATGCACTCGCCCAGCATATTATTAATACAGATAATTCACATTCTTTTAATTTTTTTGTGCTACAGCGCATATACAAAAACATTAGAGGAGGGGATATAGAAAATTTTACTGAAAGCTGTGAACAGAGATGGATCATTAAATTGAATGCAGATAAATATCCAGGCCTTAATGGCTCTACTTCCTTGGTTCCTTTCTTGAAAGCAAGACGCCTCAAACATGTTTAATTTTAGGCACCTCACACACCCATTATACTTATATCTATATTTATTTATATTTTAGAGACATAGGCTATTTTTAGTCATACATACATTTTGTAGATAGATTTTATGACTAGATCCAGATTTTTAGCCTTTTATTTTTATCTATGTTTTTCATAGCTACAGTATTTATGGAGTTTATATCTATGCACATTACTTAGGTCTTTTACCAATAGTTTTGTATATAGTTTTTGTATGCAGTTTTTATATGCATTTACATGCAGTATTTTATATGTGTCTTTTATATGCAGTTTTCTCTATATGTAGCCTTTTCTACATTTATAAGTTTTATATAGCTTTAATGCCTTAATTGACCTATGACATCAGTGTTTGAGTCAATGGTTCCATCTGTATATAAGCAATGAAGTGTTTTATTTTCTTGTCTGATGAAGCAATTAGTTTTGCGAAAGCGCTCACCACTGTTCTTATTTATTTTTTTGTGTTATTAAAGACGCTATTGTGTGGTACCTCAGTGTATTTTTGGTTATATATAGGTTTGGATACAAGCATGTTGGTGTGGTAGCCTGGGGGGGAATCCAGACAGACTGCACACTTGAACCCAGGACTGGTGAGGTGGCTACTTCAGGGAGGGAGCTACTGTGTAGCAGTGAGACTGAGGGTGTGCCACAGCTGCTTGTGGGTACTGATGTTCCCTTGGACAGAGTGACTGCAAGGGCAGAGGTGAGTAGTAGTACCCAGGCTGACAGTGAGGCACCGCTGTCAGAGGATACCAGACATTCTGTGGAAGGGGAGCTGGGAAGGGTTACATAGACTTGAAACAGGCTCTGCTCTCAGACCCTACATTACAAGGCTTGAGGGAGGTAACCAGCCTGGCACCTGATTGTCAAGGAAAAGGGAAATTTTGTATACTGGGACAAAAGGTTACTGCATAGAGAGTGGACCCTTGAGGGGAGGGCTAGAGGGTGAGAGAATACAGCAGTTGGTAGTACCCAGAGCCTACCATGAGAGAATACAGCAATTGGTAGTGCCCAGAGCCTACTGTCTGGCACTTCTAGCCATAGCCCAAGACATTCCCTTTGCAGGTCATGTGGGTATAAAGCATACAAAGAGACATTATGTAGAACTTTTATTGGCCTTGGATTTCCAGGGATTTAACAGGGTAAAGCAGGACCTGTGAGCAATGCCAAAAGGTAAGCAAGGCAGGAGTCAAGGTGAAAACTTTCATGCCTTTGCCTGTGATTGAGGAGCCATTTCAGAGGGTAGCTATGGATATTGTGGGGTCTCTGAGTACCCCAAGTTCCACAGGGAAGAACTATATCCTAGTGGTAGTAGATTTATGCTACCAGATACCCTGAGGTGGTGGCCCTGTCCTCCATTGAGGCTGAAAAGGTGGCAAATGCTTTGAGATTTTCGGCAGGGTAGGTTTACCAAAAGAGATGCTGACTGACAGAGGTGCCAATTTCATGGTTTTACTGGCTTGTCTGTAGAAGCACTGTGGGGTGAAGCACCTAAAGACCACCCCCTACCATCCCCAGACTAATGGTCGGATGGAGAGGTTAAACTATACACTAAAGACCGTGCTACGGGCATTTGCAGACCAGTTTAAGAGGGAGTGGGACAAATATTTGCCCCATCTGTTTGCTTACGAAGATGGTCTGAAGATGGCAAACTTGCTGAAAGCGCTTATCGTTTGATGCTTCATCTGTTTTTAAGCTTTGCAATAGTTTTAGTGAGTTTTGACTTTATTAAAGTTGGAACATTTTAATTGTGGTGGTGAACTTGGTAATTCTTTGCCTAGTTTGTACTTTGTTCTGAGTCACCTTTAGTAGTGGGGACTTATCTTTTGCCAGCTGCAGAAAAAGGTCTGGTATGATAGGAATGCTCAAGATAGAGAATATGCTGTGGAGCAGCAGGTTATGGTGCTCATTCCTGTCAGACACAACAAGATGGAGGCAGCTTGGGAAGGACCCTTCAAAGTGGTAAGAAAGGTCAGTGATGTTAACTATATGGTAGAACTGCTAGGCAGGAGGCAGGGACACAAACTGTACCATGTGAACATGATGAAAACCATACCATGATAGGGAGGCCCTGGTGCTAAGTATTTGCAGTAGGAGGCAGGAAGAGTCTGAGGGGAATCTATGGCTATGAGGAGCCAGCCAGCACAATCCCAAGTTACTGCAGTGAATTCTAGGGCTGCAAGCATATGATTTGACAGTGCAGCACTGCAATGGGATTAGCAATGCCAAGGCAGCTGGGATCTCAAGGCAGGCTATGGAGTAATGTATTCCTAGATAGGCTCATCCCTCAAGCAATGTTTCTCAAGGGTGACTTGAAAAACTAGCTTGAGTCTTCGGGGGGGGGGGGTGACAAAGGGGGAACTGCCAGCACAGCTATCCAGAATTTTGTAAGTAATTGTTATTTGTGAAATGCAAAATATCCTTTGATAATTTGTCGAAAGATGGTTGTCACTGGCTGATGAGTAGTATTTAAGTGGGTGTACCTTTTTGGAAAGTTGTACTGTGAAGAA
Organism: Protopterus annectens; assembly: GCF_019279795.1. Taxonomy (NCBI): domain Eukaryota; kingdom Metazoa; phylum Chordata; order Ceratodontiformes; family Protopteridae; genus Protopterus; species Protopterus annectens. The sequence goes on along the minus strand of NC_056733.1, from coordinate 242,683,616 downwards.
GTCTGGTGTTTGTTTAAAGGTTGAAAACACTCAGTACTCTTTGAATAAGCAGTTTGCTAGTGTTAATACAAAGGTCTTGGTTTTGTTTTATTAGTTTTTGTTTTTTCATTTAATTATGGAGTTTGGTGGTTTTGGTTAATGTATCTTGTAGCATGATGAAAACTGTAGCCTGCTGTCCATTAACTGTGTGGAATGTTGTGGCCCTAGTTAGCAATAAAAAAAAAAAAAAAACAATGTAAATGGCATGCCCAGTGGGGATTCCCATAGTTTGGGCCAAGAATTTTGATTTTGCAAAGAGGGTGGACAAGCAAGTATCATATAGACGCCTAAGTGGGTTCACATACGGTACGTAGTGATGCTACAAGAAAGCTTGGAAGCCACACTGAAGCATCTACAGCTGCAGCAACAATGGAATCTCTCTTTAAGCACCATATAATCAAGTGCCAAGCAGCACACATCATAAGGCCAGATATCAATACAAACCTCTCAAACTATCCTGAATTTTGTGCTTTCCTGCATAACTGTTTGACAGGAGAGGCTTTACTGGAGTTGCAGCTTCATCTTTATATCTGACTTTTAGTGTTAATTAATAGAATGACATAGCTTTATTTGAGTAGTAGAGTTTTTTTTTTTATCTTTGATCTCTACTGATAGTAGAAAGTGATGGATTGTAGCAGTATATGCTAGTCTTCTTAGGGGACCCTACCTAGTTATAACTTGAGCTGTGACTTCAAGCGGTAATAAGTGCAAATTATTGCATATGTTTATACGGGTCTACGACTAATGACCGAAACGACGATTCCCCGACAGGATATTCACCGACGCGAGATGACCGACAGGTAAGTTTACCGACAGGGTTATTTGCCGACAGCGGAAAGACCGACAAGGGAATGTGCGATCGCGACCCGGTAAGTGTGCGATGGTGACGGAGTTAGGAGCGGTCAGGTAAGTGCTCGAGATTGTGGGATGTCGGGTTAGGCTGTGGGAAAGGTGAGTGTGTGTTTGTGTCGGAGGTATGGTTCGGGTAAGGTAAGTGTGTGTTAGTGAGGGACTGTAGTTTAGGGACGGGTTAAGTGAGTTAGGGTTAGGGTGCAGGTAGGTGATGTGTGCGTTAGTGTCGGAGCTTGGGCTAGGGGTGGGTTAAGTGAGTTAGGGTTAGGGTGCAGGTAGGTGATGTGTGCGTTAGTGTCGGAGCTTGGGCTAGGGGTGGGTTAAGTGAGTTAGGGTTAGGGTGCAGGTAGGTGAAGTGTGCGATAGTGTCGGACCTTAGGGTTAGGGTTTGGGTCAGGGCTAGTGTGTATGCTATGTAGTGTAGTGTGTTGTTTACTTTCCGTGTGTCGGTGTAATGATGTTCGGTGTTTTGCGTTGTCGGGTTTGTGTGATGTCGGTTATTTGGCGTCGGTGAGTTTTGTGTCGGGGAATCGTCGTGTCGGTGTTTAGTAGTAGACCCGTTTATACACACCTATTGTCTTAGTATGATGTGTGTGATTGGCATGGTGAGTCAGGATAGTTACTTATGAAACTTATGAAATACTACTACTTTTACAAGGATAGTTCAGTATATGTAATTTAATATCTGTTTATATGATAACGTTTATCAGTAATTACTAGGCTAGCGGTCTTTGTGGGCTAGCCTATTTCTCTTTCATAAGGGAAAATCGAACTCTGTACCTTGTGTCTGTGAGGTAAACACCTTAACCATTATACTAACTCCCAACCCTATGTATGTATATTGTTTGTATGATGACTTCACTAGTTTTCTGAACTCTGATTATTTTAGATATTTCTGTTTTTCTTAACATTCTTTACTTTAAAAATATTTTTTCCACAGAGAATGGATTCCTTATACCATTAATGATTTGCTGAAGCACAAGTATTTTTTAATAAATATTGTGTGTGTGTAAGTGTGCATAGTGATAATATTTACTATATGTTAGGTCGACAGCTGCATATATTTCGCTAAGCAGTTGAACGACAGGTGTGCAAAATCCATCCATGTCCTGTTTTTGTATGATCTTGGCGTTAGTATGTATAATTAGCAGGGGGTGGGAGTGCAGGGGGGGGGTGTGTCCTCTGCAAAAAAATGTTTTTTTTTTGTTTCTAAAAGTAAGAAATTTCACCTGCAGAGACTGTTTCCATGTTTTTGACCACAAGTAGTTATTATTTGTCAGCCTTGGGTGTTTTTGCTTATAAATGGTACACATACCTATATGATTTCTGTAATCAAACATTGCATAATCCAAAGAACAGATCCAAAAACACCAATAAAGTGCTATATATATATATATATATATATATATATATATATATATCCGTCCACTACATAATTTCGAAAGTTCAAAATCCCGAGCATCAGAATGCCGAAGCTCAGATTTTGAAATCTCAAAAAAAAAAAAAAAAAAAAAAACACACACAACGGTCTCCTTCAAGATCACCCATGTCTATGCGATCCAGGATCTGGAACTCAAAACCTGTGTGCCTGAAGTTTTTATTGCCCTTATTTAAAGAAAATCATTAAGACCAGTGCAGTGGGTGAAAGGAAACACTACAAAAGTAATTTACAGGGCACAGTGCAATGAATGTGATGCATTCTGTGTGGTGTCATCTGTTAGAAATCCGCTCTGGATGTAAAAATAACGCACTAGCCAAACGCCTTTCTCTTCATAAAAGACGCACAGGTTTTAAGTTCCAGATCCTGGAGCGCATAGACATAGGTGATCTTGAAGGAGAAATCCCGAATATTTTGGAGAAACATGAACTCATTTGGCAATTAAAGCTGAACTCTTTTAGGAAGCCTGGACTAAACTACTACTGTTGAATTAAAAGTGTACTGGAACTTTGAAAATTGCCACATTGTTTACATGATCAATTTTATTTTATTTTATTCTATCAGTTGGTTTTAAATACCATTTTAAATCAGTTTTAATTTAAGTGTATATTTTGTTTCCATTGTCATACATTTTTCTTATTATTTTTTCTTTTTCTGGTTCTTTTTCCCCACTTTATTCAAAGTAATGTATAATAACAATACTAACTAATTATACAATAATATTTTTATAGATAGTTTTTAGGGTTCCTGTACACCGACCTGAAGAAGTCTAGAAGGACGAAAGCGATCTTTGTTAACAATAGGTTATGAAAATAGAATATGATTTTTTCAATTGATTGCTTACATGCAAAGCGTATATGTATATATTTTGATTGCCAAATGGACTAAGGTTGATATATTTCCAGCCGTGTAGTATGTTGTCTTGGATAAAATCACAGACTTAATAATCTACTTAATAATCTGGTTAAATAAGAGGTACCACATCATTATAAATTTTATTTAAAGTACATAAGAGTTGTTAAATTATTATGGCAGCTACTTAGTAGGGCAGGACCAGCTCGAATGTCACACTGATGGGTGAAGGGATGTGAATTTAACATGTGTACCAATAACACTGTTTTACAGCACAATAAACCACTCTCTTGCCTGATAAAAAGTATGTATGTACATATATATATATATATATATATATATATTTATTTAGAAAGCTTGTGAGGAAACTGTTACTCTATTTTTGTTTTACTTGGATTGTTTGTCTGTGTATTTAATAAAGGATTTTCGACTGTAAACAGACTGCCTGCCTTGCTTGGATTACTTTTGAATACTTAGTAATTCTGTACAATATTTCAAATTATATATTTTTATTATTTTTTTTACATGAGACTAGTTTAAGTTTGCTACTTCTACTACTGTTGTCTGATCTTATTAATATACAGTGATTAACTAAAGATATATGGACTGAAAATCTTCCACACAGAGAAGTTTCTAACACGGTTTTGTTTTTGGACCCAATGTACTTGTTTAGTGGGTTGTTTGAGACTTCAGGGATACCACAGAGATTATTTGTTAAATATAATGTTTTAGAGATACCCACATCTGATTTGTCTTTGTCAATGCAAGGTGCATTAGTAATACAATTTTTATTGGAAAAAGTGCAGTATTCACACATAACATGTATTTAAAGAACAATGATTTTAAACCAGTTCTGTCAAGGTATAAATGTTCTTACTGCAATTAAAAAAATCAGGTGGAGGTTTACTGCTAGAAATTGAGAACTTTGATTCTTATATCGTTGATACTCCAATACAGCAGATTGTGTAACCATGACAACAAAGTGTTTTTATTTTGTCTTTGATAGTAATGCCAGCACTATAGTGTTTAACTGTGGCAGTAACAGCAATCCAGAAACGGATCACAGTTGTTGGAGTGTGTAGACTGCTAAGGTCAATTGCTGATGACCTAGAGGAATTTGTACAGTTCTTATATGAAACCCAGGAAAAAGTGATAATAGCTGGGGACTTTGAATTTACAAGAGAGAGACTGCAGTAGCATTGATTGTACACTACTAAGGAAATTGTACAAGAACAGCAGTTGCTGCAGATTAACCCGGCCCTGTGACACAGATGGATAAAACCCTGACTCTGTTTCCGATCACCTGTGTTCGACTAACAGCATGAGCAGGGGATGGAGTGGGCAGCAGGGTATGGGCATGTAGCATTCCTACAATGGGGCTAGGCCAGACTCAGGGGGAGGTTTACCTCCCTGTTGTAGAAGGAAGTAGTAGTCCACACAAATCACAAACCCTGACAAGCCACAAAGCCATAAAGATGATATTGTGGACTATTGAGGATGAGAAAGAAATGATGTATTGTTACTGTTAGGCAAGAAGCTCAGACTTTCCAGACGGAAGGTATACATAAAGATTGAGAGACATTAAAGGAAAGAAAAATGCTTGCACAAGAAAAACTGTCAAAAGCTTCAAATGCAAATATATGTTCATTAATATAACAGATTTATGAAAAACATTATATAGACAAAGAAACCATGGGCCATTTGGAAAAAGAAGTGACTGAGGAAGTGCAAACATTTAAAGAACAATCTAGAGATTTTTGAAAGCTTTAAAAAAGAAATATGGATATGGGAAAGAAAAGGATTTAATATGGTGCAATATTTATGCAAAGGAGAAAGCAAAATTAATCAGTACAAAAAAGCAGCACCAAATATATTTGAAGAGAAAAATAAGAAAGAGGAAAAGTAAAAAAGAGGATTAATAAATGGAAAAGTTGACGAACTAGAAACTGAGGTTATGGATTACTTATGAAATGAAGGATTTAGTATAGAAAATCTAAGTCTGATAACACCACAGCAGGATAAAGCGATGCATCTCCAAATTAGGGAGAAACAAGTGGAGCAGGAAACATCTGATCAGTTGCCATATAAAGATACATTGGAACCTTCCTTAGGAAACCAGTACAAATGTTCAGTTGGAGTTGCACAGCAAGGAAAGGAACAGGAAACTGTGGGACCTCTGATGCAGTCAATGTTTTGGAGTGTTAGCCCAGTGAGTGAGAGAGCAACAGATTACACAGGATGAAACTAAAGAGAATGTAGCACAGGAAGATGCTCTGGAACTTTCTTTAGAACCTGCAGGAAATGGAGAACAAATAATGTGCCCTCAGTTTAGAGGAAAATGATCTAAGAAAAGAATTGCTTGATTTTAATAGAGATGGACAGACATATTAAGATCAATGAAAGAAATAGACTATAGAAAGTCAATAAAACCCAAAAAGTTAGACGTTTGATAAAACAAATGAACACAGTAATTGGGACTCTAGATAGAAATTCATGTGATATAACAGAAGTAAGATATATTACTGTGCAGCTAAATTAATAACAGTCTTGCCACAAAAACACAGTGCATTATGGAAAAGGAAGGGGAGAATATAATGCCATCGTGGAAGTAAAACTATAAAGCAATGAAGACAAGAAGCGTTACCTGTTAGAGTGCAGAAGAAGGAACAGATCAACAAAAATACTCAGAAAAATAGACATGATAAAAGCAATGTGCAGTATCAAAATAGATTAAGGTCTATTGTGCACTATTGCAAATAATAAACTAAAAATATCAGAACAGGCAGAAAGACTTAGAAGGTATGCAGATAAGTATAAAGGAAAAGTGCAAAATAAGCAATTTACTGATGACCCAAAAATATAGAGTATTGGGAATCAAGGCAAAAGGAATTGAAACCCCACCAAAAAAAGAGAAGAAACGGAAACATTTAGGAGAAATATCTATGACGACTCTGTGGAACATAAAAATGCTAAATGGATAGAAAAGGTAAAAAGAGTAAGGAATTCAGATGTACAGGATTTAAAATGGGTTGGAGTAACAGCAGAAAAACTGAAACAAAGTTGAGAAACACTCCTAATTGGAAAATCCCAGGCCCAGATGCAGTACCTAACTTCTGGCTAAAAGTATTAACAGCTTTACAATTTAGCCATGAGCAAGAACTATTTTTATGCACACCCCAAACTGATACCAGCCTGGTTAACGACAGGAAAGACAATACTCCTACTTAACAGTGAACCTGCAAGCTATCCTAGAAACTATAGACCAGTAACTTGCCTTCTGACTGTGTATAAACTGGAATTAATGTTGACAGTTTTTAGTCAATTAGAAGAAAACTCTGTCATGGCATTAGAGCAAAAGGTTAACAAAAGAAAGCCATGTGGAATGGAACAAAGGATAATTTGTTAGTCATAATGGAGAACTGTAAAAAGGGGAAGAATCTCAGTATGGCAGGGATAGACTCCAAAAAAGTATTTGACAGTATTCCACATTCATGGATAAGAGTACTAAATGCATAAGATACACCCTACACTGATCAGTTATATACAGCAACCATGAAACGGTGGCAGACCACTTTACAGTTAAGCTATGATAAAGGACAAGTTATTTTTTTCCAGGGTTAAAAATTGGGATATTCCATGGTAACTCATTGCTGCTCTTTTGTCTTGCCCTTAACCCATTAAGCGGTCTACTTAACAGATTAGGTTATGGCTACAATTTGGCTCCCAGAAAACAACAAAGTGTAAAGATTTCTCATCTTTTGTGGATGATTTAAAACGGTATAGTTCATCAGATGAGGAGCTGAAAGCACAACTGCAAGTTGCCAAAACTTTTTCAGATGATACAAGAAAGTATTTGGTCTTGATAAATGTGCAAAAGCAACCATTAAAGCAGTAAAGCTGCAGCACCAAGACAACATCAGCCTGGGACAGGAATGTGATATCAAAGAACTTGAGCAAGAGGGAGTGTATAGATGTTTGGGAATTGAAGGATCAACAATAAAACATGAACAAATAAAAATAAAACTTAGTAAGGGATATTTGGAAGACTAAAATTAATACTAAAAACCGTGCAGATCTCTAGGAACAAAGTCCAAGCTATAAACCAGTTTGCTTTTCTTGTCCTAACTTAGTTTTGGAGTGATTGACCAACCCCAAAATGTGTTTGATTGGTTTGACAGGAAAACAAGAAGGGTGCTTCATGCTTATGAAATGACTTATAAAAATCCATGCATACCAAGACTATATATTCCCCATTCTAAAGGAGGTGTGGGCCTCATCAAATTTGAATACATGTATAGATCTGCAATTGTGGAACTGCACACATCTGCTGACCTCAAGACCCAAACATAGTGAAAGTTTTAAAATGTTAGGAGAACAAGTCTAAGATTACTTCCCTTTTTAGTTTAACAGGAGCATATTGGTGTCAAGTAGGAATGGAAATCAAACCAGAAGTAGGTAAAAGTCAGGCAGGAACTGAATGTGCCAAAAAAAAAAAAAAAAAAAAAAGAATATAAGGTGAATGATCAGATATGAAAAGGCAAGAAATTTGGAAAATGCATACATATAGATGCAAGTATGGAAAACTCTTGGAACAACTTCATGTTGATCAGGATTGAACACAAGACTGGTTAAACCAAAAGATGTGAGGTTAATAATGGCGGCTCAAAATAGTGGACTTGCGTACATGTTGGTTTCCAAAGTCCATTGAACATGTGAGTGAAACAGATAAATGTAGGTTTTGTAACACAGAATTGGATGTAGTCTGGTTGTGATATACTGTGGCAGAAGGACTGCATACTGAAAGGCATAATAATGTGGCAAAACAGTTGCATTGGGGATTGTGCATACATTATAATATTGAAGTAGCTGAAAAATACTGGAAACTTGAGCCACAAAGCATTTTAGGAAATGACTAAGTTTATATCACATGGGGGGAATCAATTACCATCAGTTCAAAAAAACTAGATGCAAGAGAACCAGTTATAATAGTCCATAAAAGAAGACAAAAGTAGCAGTGTTCATTTTTAATTGCTACACCCAGTGACTACAATATCTTACATAGAGAGAGAGAAAGTCATAAAATACCAGGCTTTGCAGGCAGAAATGAGGGCGATGTGGAAGGATACCCAGACAGTTTTAATAGTAGTAGGAGCAATGGGTCTTATAAAAAGAATTTAGTCACACTTGGATATATTACCGTTACTTGTAACTCTGTATGAATTGCAAGAGGAGTCAATACTGGGCATGTGGGTGCTGCAAAGAGCACTTCTGGCTAACATCAAAGATGCAGAAAAACTCCATTGAGAAAACTGAAAATAAGAAAAAAAAATGCTGGCCAGCGACGTGCTGCACTCTCTGGCTAGCGTGTTTTTCATATTTAACATCAAAGATTGAAACAATACTAATTTTGTGAACTTCAGTCATATTTTGACTTGGGGATGGGGTCCATTTCCATCATGGTATTAAAAGCCCAAAAGACTTGGAGAAATTAAAATGAGAGATTAACTAGGAATGAGAGATGCATTACTTGGTTCACTGAGAGGAAGTGATACCTGGAATAGATTACCAAATTATATTAAAGCAAGCACTAGTTCAGATATTTTTAAAAACAATTTGGACACTTTTAGTATGGGGATTACTGTTTTGGTATATTGAAAGGCTAGAAGGACATTTTATATATATATATATATGTGTGTGCATGGAGAAAGTATTGCCAACAGTGACATCTGTCAGACAGAAGCATGGGAAATTGGTTGTCCATGGCATCACATTCACCAATCAATGTGGGGTGTCAACAAAACAACTTAAAACTGCACCCCCAAATACCCATCTGTGACAAATACCACACCTGTTTCCCCTCAACCATTGCCCCCCCCCCCCAAAAAAAAAAAGTTATACCATGCCTTACTCAGTGTGCTCAGGCACTGCATGCAACAACACTTCAGGCCACTTACAAAGGCAGCCATTACAGTAGGGCAGGTGGGACCATGTTCAGCAGGAGAAAATACGTGCGTCTTGTGTCCTTGTGGGCATGTGAAGAATAGTGCAAAGAAATCCAAAGCTTTGTTTTCCAGTCCTAACAGAAATTAACTTAAGCTGTCATAACTGTAAAATTGTTATGAAAACAGTCACTGGACAGTTACCTTCACATTTGAATGACCTGCTTATCTTCACATGAAGGATGTAATTACTTTCACTTTTAGTAAGAACCAATAATCTTAATAAATAATAACATCCCTACATGTACATACTCTGGCTGTGTGCACACATAACTGGCAGCTGTATTAATGAGTATACCAAATCTTTTAAAATGTCATACATGTTGTTTTCTCGTGCAGACCTGTTTCAGTCTCTTCTGGTAAAGAAAGATGCTCTCTGAGATTTCCTCATGAGCTGTAAGAGAATGGCAAATCAAAGGATTTCTAAATTAGATGCTTGGTACAAGCATATATGGATTAAAATACAAATTAAAGGACAACCAACTATTAAAAGTATTTAAAGTACACTTCAGGGGCTCCTGTCCTCACCTCCTCTTCCCACCAGCTAAGAAGGTCCAGTACAGCACCTCCACAAGTCACTGTAGTAATGCTGGCACTGCTCATCAGAGTGGGGTCAGACAGCAGCATGTGACACCACCCTGGCAAGACTGTACTAGGCATCCACTTTATACTGGGGACTCTTATAAGAGTCCTCATTCAGACACCCCATTGGTCTTTATCCTGCAGGTAGAAAAAAATTGTACTCTCCTTGCAGCACCACCTGGGAGCCCTGCCAGAATAACTGCATTTTAGGAGCCATGCGCCATTCACTAGGTTGCATTTTGGAGAACTATGGTAGCCCTGTTGTGGTCATGTACATTGAGTTTGTTAGCACATGATGCACAGCATTGGTCAGCTAGTTAGTGCAACTTTTTGTAGTGCCACCTTTACTTAGTTCACAAATGGATGGTATGCCATCATGATGTTAGAGGGGGAATACACATATCAGGACAGACATACCCTCCTGGAGAAATGGAGCACAGTCTGAGGGTGGGTGCTGGCGAGGCATAAATGGTCATAAGACTCATTTGACTTGAAATTCTTATGAATCCTATGAAAAATGTGTACTAGCGTCTTCCTGCCTAACTGTGCTAGCAGGTTTGCTGTTTAGCACCTGTAGAAGAAAAAAGTACATTTCTCCACATCCCTACAGAGGTAATTGACTCGCCCACTTTTGTCTAGTGCACATCACAGGTGCTCATACATGTGCACTAAGGTGAGTAACCCTCATTGCCACAGTGAGATAAACATTTAATTCAGGCACATTCATTGGCTTTACCATCATTAGCAAAATTGCCACACTAGAAGCCTCACAATTGTGTGATATAAGCTTCTGTGTCCACTATGGGCTTCGTCATGCAGTATGAGCGATTGCAGAGGAGCAACAAACTAAGCGGCTAAAAAAACTTGGAAAGTGCAGCATTTTTTTGAAAAGGTGAGTATATTGGCAGGGGGTGTTCCTATTAGATAACCTAAAGATAACCTTTAGATAACCTAGAGAACTTTAAAAGACGAAAAGGCAAAATGACAAAGTGGCATATAAGCGAATTCTTTCCCTGGGAAAGAAATCACATGGCCATGTCCGTTACTTTGCCGTTTTTGTCACAGTAGTGCAATCTCTGAGTTGGTATATTTAAGTAGGGGGGGTGTTATAAGTGTATTTTTTGGAACAGTGATTTTTTTTTCCCTTGGAAAATGATCGCTGTTCTAAACATTCCAGATTGTAAACTTTTGCTTACATGGGGTCGATAAATCATCGTTCACTTTTCTAAGCATTCGATGATTTAATATAGACCCTTGGAAGGGTATTGGTAAAACTTTTTACTCGTATGTCCTTCTTGTGGTTCAGGATCTCCTTAACAGTATACACTTGTAAAGACTGTGTATGTGGTTATTTAAAGGTACAGCATTACTGCTGATGTGAGGGAGTGTTACCTTGACTGTGAACTCCCCCAGTAACCATCTAAATGAGGGAACTACTACAGGTAGCACACTGACTTGCAGTGCACTTATAACTGCTACAAGTGTTTAATACAATCCATGAATGCCCGTCGACCAAGCACAGACTGGTTAATGATATTACAGTTGTCTGATATATTTATGGAAGACTTATTGCCAAGGATAAAGGAAGATGAGGCTCAACTAATAGTTAAGATAGGAGGTGATGCATAATCAATCTATAGGGAAATCTCAAGGAACAAATGGCATTCCTGTGGAAGTCTGGAAGTTAGGAGAGAAGAAAGTGTAAAGATTTAGAAGGTTTTGTTTTAATAACATTTTAAAAGGAAAGGAGGAACCAGCACCTTGGAATAAAGCTGTGGTGGCTGTGTTTCCCAGAAGATAAATACCTGTTGGACCTTGTTTCTTGTAGACCCATTTCACTAAACCATAACTATAAAGGGTTTATGCCTATACTAGCTAAGAAAATGACAAAGGTGTTGGCAAAATTAATAGACACGAATCAATGTGGTCTTGTAGAGGGGTGGCAAACACTTGACAATATTAATGGAACAGTGATGATCCCGAAGGAAGCAAAATATAATAAAATACTGCTGTTGATGGATCTTGATGCAGTGAAAGGATTCAACAGAGTAAGCTGGGATTTTATGGGTAGGGCAAAGGAAGCATTTGCATTCCCTGATGCAACAATATGGTTCATTTAGAGGATATGTGAAGGATTGGAGATGAGTTAAGGTGGGAGGGTTCCTCTCTGATATGCTGTGTTTGAACAGAGGAACCAGGCAGTGCTATTTTCTTTCCTCTTTTATTTGTTTTATACTTCGAGCCACTGGCAAAGAAAATAAGGGATTAATAAATTCAAGGATATAAGTGACGTAATCAAGAAAAGTTTACTTTATTTGCAGATGATACTATTTTGTACTTGATAAGTCAAGAAAAAAAAGACATTTTGGTACTGTGGAACATTCTGAGACGGTTTCTTTTTGGGATACAAGATTAATGAAGATAACACAAAGGCTGTATGGGTAAATTATGTACCCACACAAGAACTGGTTTAGCAATATCCATATTTATGGGGAAACTATAAGATGAAGTATTTAGGTGTATGTATTAAAAAGGATTCTGTTATGACAGTTAAGGATATATGGGAAGAGACTAAACAAAAGTTAATTCTAAAAGTGAGAAACTGGAAACTCCTGTTTATGGTTATGGATAATAAGATAAAAGCAGTGAAAATGTTTATAGTCCTTTTATCTTTAAGTACATGTCAGGCTTATTTTTATCAACCAGAGGGGATGTTGTGAACAATTATTAATTGATAGAGTTGAAGGAATTTGGGAGAGGAAGAGGGTGAAAGTTTAGTGGGATAAGTTGATTCTCCCGATAGAACAAGGCAGTTTAGGATCACCTGATTTGTATGGATATTTTAAAGCTACACTTAGCCGTAGGTTATAAATCAAAGTGGAAAGGGATGATGATGAATGGGAGAATCCAAGAAATAGGGGTGACTATACAAGTTGGGGTATAGAAAATAGGCATGGGTCTGGAGTTGGAATTTACTGGAGGAATTTGTCAAAGGAACCACACGGCACTGAGGAGCAAATAACTAGAGAGGGAAAGACAATAGAGAGATGAGGCCAAGCAGAGGTTTGGACTGCAGATTGGAGATCGGCCTCCATACCAGGGATTTATATCAGGGTATAGGTAAAAATAAAGGGATATGGGAGTCTGTGAAAAACATGCTCTGGCAAAGTGTTTAATTGAGTCTTGAACAGAAGCTGCAGTTAAAGGGATAATTAGTAGGGCATGTAAAGTATTGCATGACAAGTATAAGAACCAATCGGAGGAGGTTAGATAAGATTGTGACGAGAGACTGGAAAAGCAGTTTACAAATGAACAATGGTGGACAATATGTATGGCTCCCATGTATTAAACAAAATTCAGAAGGTTTATGATTTTTTTCTTGGAAGTGTGTGTATACTTATTTTTTACACCCAAAGCAGATTTCAAAAACATTTTCCTCAGGTGGATAGCAAATGCTGGAGGTGTGTGGGAAAGAAAGCGGTAAATAGGAACATTTTGGAGTGTAATGAGTTAGCAGATTTTAAAACTTCCCTACAGACTACGGTCAGAAAGACTGGGGAGCAAATGGCTGTAACTAAGAAAATGATTCTTCTCATTTGGGACACCAGATCTGAACTGCTTAAACATAGTAAGACCTTGTTAAGTTTAATGCTATTGGCTGCTGAAAAAGGAGTTACTAAAAAAAACGGAAATCCAGATCTAAGCCAGCAGTGATTGAAGTATTAAATATTTCATAGAAATAAAAGAACTGGAAGTGGGACCTTTGTAAAGGGAAGGAGCAAATTACATAGAAATAAATGGAATTTTGAGAACAATATATGCAGAATAATGTTCATGATGAGTAGGGAGGTTTACAGGAAGGCAGCAATTGAGCAGCTTATGTAATGCTGGAATGAATGTCAGTTATAGTGAAAGAAAATATGCAATATGTAATGGATGAAAAACATTGAGCATGGCTTGTTTTGTTTTCTGTTAATGTATGTGTGCATGATTACTTAAAAAAAGGTGTTAAAAAATATATATATATATAGATATATAGATATATAGATATATATAGATATATAGATATATATATATATATAGATGTAGATGTAGATATAGATATAGATAGATATAGATCTATACATAGATATAGATCTATATATAGATATAGATCTATATATATAGATATATATATAGATATAGATCTATATATATAGATCTATATATATAGATAGATATAGATAGATATAGATAGATGTATATAGATTATATATATAGATATATATAGATGTATATATATATATATAGATATATATAGATGTATATATATATATAGATATATATAGATGTATATATATAGATATATACAGATATAGATATAGATAGATATAAATATATATATATATATATATATATATATATATAGATGTATTTATATGTATATATATATATATATATATATATATATATATATATATATATATAGATATATATATAGATATATATATATATATACACACACATATGGGTTCACTTTGTAATTTCGAAATACTGAAATCTCGAATTTCAGTATTTAGAAACCACAAAGCAGAAAACCCGACCACAACTCAAAAACACACAACTGCAAAATTCACATATAGTACACACAAACATACACAAAACTCCCCCCACAATCAAACATACTAATCTAAACTACATATAAGCAAGCCCCCCTTGCACCCCCCCACACCCCCCTACTTATATATTCTAATTCCGGGATCGCGCAAACAGTAACACAAACGAAACTCACACACACACACACACACCTTACAGTCCCTCAAACACACGCATAACAGTCACAACACACACTTCCATACACTAAACCCCTAACCAACATACTTACACACACAAACTTACCAAAATTAAGCCCAAACATCCACATTCCATACCACCGGTAGCAGAAATTCAAAGTATTTGTGCTTCGCTATTTTGAATTTCGATGATCTGCCGGTTTCAGAAATGTGAGTATTTGAAATGCTGAAATTTGAGATGTCAGTATTTTGAATTTACAAAGTGGACCTATATATATATATATATATATATATATATATATATATATATATATGGTTCCCCTTCACAAAGTCGAACAACCACAATCTCGAAAGTCATATGGTCGAGACCATATGCTCGAAATTGTGGAAGGTCGACTCTGTGAATGGGGACCGGCATACAGCGCAGAACTGGAGATTTCCCTTTCTATGCTGCAGTGGGATCTCTGGGTTGGAATAAATAAGTAGCGGGGGGTGTGGGGGGTGCCTTGCCCCCTGCAGAAACACTTTGTTGTGTTACGTTTTTCAGCTTCCTTTCACGAAGTCGAGCTTCAGCCATATGCATTTCGAGTTTCTGAATGTTTGACTTTGTGAAGGGGAACTATATATATATATATATATATATATATATATATATATATATATATATATATAAAATTTTTTTTTTTAAGTACTGGAGTACCTGGAAATCCACACAGATATTGAGGAAACCTATAAAGTTCACAGACATTGGCTGGAAATCAGGATTGAAGCCTCGTCGGTGCAAGGCATTTTCAATGGTTTTAGATGCAATACTGCTTCAGCTGATGGAGCTAGAATTGTTCGAGTTTGACCACACACACACACCATAGGTTATAGATTTGTCCAACTACTAACATTTTCTTTATCATGATTGGTAGACATTTATTTTAGATTTTCTTCATTCTGTTCAGTGTGGGTAACCACAGATATTTGTAGCCATGGAACTTGAGTTTTTTTTTTTAATATTATTTGTGGCAGTGGTTAGCATATCCATAGATGTCTCCTTTCTTTTTTCTTTTCCCAAAAATCTTTATTAAATTTACACATATGACAGACAATCTTACATTTGTATAAATGAAAAACATACAAAATGATATCACTTTAGTTGCAAACTGTTTACATCAGACACCCTTGAAACAACTATAGTTGTAAACATTATACATCACTTACAAACAATCCAGTCATTGTCAGTTAAGCATTATATGGCTTATTCAAATCCTGCCTCTTAAACCTTGTTCCTGCTCTGCATATATTGTTTCCACAATTCTCATTTTTTTCTATGTAGTTGGCTCATTCTCTTTTTCTAAAGATCCCAATTCCAGTTGTTTTGTCTCTGTTACTGTATTCACTATTTCTAGTAAAGTTAGTCTAGACTTTGATTTCCATTTTCTAGTAATTGTTTTTTTTTTTTTTTGGCAGCTACCATAATTAGACTCAGCAAGGCTTTACTATGTCTTGGCAATTCTAATTCTGTAACATAACTCAAAAAATGTAGATGTCTCCTTTCTTATCACTGCCATAATATTCATAACCTGTTTGATTGCCTGCCAAAGATAGCCCAACAACTGACCAGTATACCAGCCTTTACATCCTCCTAGTGTCATACGTCAGGTGTATACTTCCCATGCAGATGTATGGCATAAAGGTGACGCATGCATGCTCCACACTTAGAACAACTTTGCAGCCAGTCTGAATGCCACAGTTGAACATTAGTCTGAATGCCCTTCACTGAGCTGGTTTCTACTGAGCCATTTACAGATAAGTAGCCTGAATGGGTTCCTCCATTTTCTTTTTTTCCTTGTGTACTTAGAGTTCATGTCATCCAGGAAGGAAAATTGTTGGTGTGGGAGGCAGAGTCCCCATAAAGACAGTCAGAAGAAGTGATTATTCTGTCTAGGTGCTTTAAACCATCATACCTAGAGTACCATTTGTCAGGTTTTTGTCCCCAAAAAGCTTCACAGCTGCCTCTTTAGCCATTTATCTTGAAAACAAATGTCTCAAATGTTTGACCCAGTGTATCATGATCAAATCTGCTCACCCTGAGGTACAGTCATTTCTTAAATGGAAGACCAAAAAAGTCTCTCTGACTCTGCTGATGTCCATCATCCACTGAACATCTCTGTCAATGTGGATAAAGACCCCGAAGACTGTCTGGTGCCAACACCCGTCTCCTGTGCCTTGACCCTGTCTGAGAGCGGCATGGAACTAATTTCTATCGTATCCTCTGAGGCAATGCAAACTTCCATTGTGGATGTTGAGGAGGAATCATGGCTAATCATTTCCAAAGGGCCTGGGGATTCATAAGATTATGGTTAGGTAAGAGGTCCATGGTACCCTTATTGAGTTCAGGCATAGCTCAGACTCTCCTAGGTTTGTCAAAGCTGATGTCCCACTAAAGAAGAAGCAAAAAACTAAACACATTCTTCTCATTGCCAAGGATCCTCAGAGAGAGTGGTAGGACTTTACCCAGGGCTTGTTCAATGCCCTGTTGGCCATGAGACCATCTCTGGGTATTTGTTCCTGCTTCTTCTTGGTCATCTACTCCACCCAAAAGGACTAGGAAGTTTGAGTCTTCAGATGAGGAGGTGCATTCAGGAGATGAATCACTAGCCTACTCCTCACAAATTAACTTCCCTTTGGACTGTGGGTCTGAGGAAGAGGATTGAGTTCTGATTTTACCTCTGAGGAGTTGGCCTTTGGGGAAACAGTAGTTCATAAGAGGGAGCATTTTAAGTGGGATTCTTTACAGGTCTCTGATATTCAAAAGAGGTATTTTGAGCTGTTGGAGATGGAATCTCCTAAACTCTGCTTTCCCCTTTGTTGGATGCCTTGTTTGATACATTTGTAGCTGCCTCTAGCTGCTGATTCCCAACCTGCTAAGACGTCTGACCATTTTTATAAGGTGCCTGCAGCCTTTAAGTACCTCAATGGTCTCTGTTTCTGCTGACAAAGCCATCCAAGCTTTTGCTGTCTTCCAAACATCTCCCTTCTGATAAAGACATTTGGGTTATGGAGAGGCTGAGGAAAAATGTCTACACTTCTGCCACTCTGGTCTTCAGAGCCTTAAATTATCAAACACATGTGACTAGGTATGTTTTGGCCCTTTTGTTCCAAATTCTGCAGGGTTTTGTCAGACTTCCTGATTCTGAAGGTAAGACTGCTACCCTCTCCTTATTGAGTTCCACTTCTCAAATTGCCCGTCACCTCAGCAAATGTGGTTATGATGCAGCTGATGCTTCCTATAGAGCTGCTGTCTCAGGTTTAGTTATGAGGAAATATTCTTGGCTTCACCCCCAGACTTTACCTGATAGTGAGGTCAACCTCCTTGGTGCTCCTTTGGACAATCAAAGTCTCTTTGGTACAGCTGCTCATGACTTATTCAAGTTTCTACAAGATGAGACAAAGGTAAAGTTATACAGAGTCTCAAGTCTTTGTTCCTTATAAGCAAATTTCAGAGAAATGATACTTGTAAGTCTGCCTTTGTTTGTTTGTAGGCAACCTCATCAGCTTTCTAAATACTGCTGTTAAGATTCCTTCTTTTTGAATGCATTCTCTCCAGACTACGTTTCCTCTCTCACTTCAGCAGGCTTTTTTGGTCTTCCTAGATTTTAAAACACACTATCTTCATATTCCCATTCGTCATCCGTTCAGGACGTTTTTATGTCTTTTTTTTTTTTTTCCTCTCATTTTCATTTCTCTGGTTTGCCCTATGATCTTTCTGTGACCCCAAGAGTATTCACCAAATATCTATCCCCCGTCATATCCTTTTGTCGTCTTCAGGAAATCCAGATGTTCCCATATATGGACAACCTGCTGCTTTAGGCTGCCTCTGAATCCAGGCTTCTGCAGGATCTACACTTCATCATGCTCCTCCTGCACAGTCTGGGATTCACCATAAATCTCAAGTCAGTTCTGACACCTTCTGAAGACCACATTTTTCTGGGTTGCAGAATCCAAACCATTTCAATGTTGGCTTCTGTTCCTTCTCCGAAGATTCTGTCTTTGACAACCTGCTTCCAATCTCTACTTTCCCTTTCTCTCATTCATGCAAGGGAATTTCTCAGAGCCTTGAGGTTCATGGCATCGGTTACCTATTACAAAATCGAAGTTATGGAACTTCAAATACCATATGATCAAAGTTCCGTAACTTCAAAATTAAAAAAAAAAAAAAAAAAAAAAGTACGTACCCTGACAGGTTAAATGGGGGGAAGCCCCCCTGCACCCCCCACACCCCCGCTACTTCAATATATCAACTCTGAGATCGCACTTTAATGAACCACGGTGCGGAAAGGGAAGATTCCCTTTCCTACACTGTAGCGTGATCTCAGAGTTTGTATATATAAGTAACGAGGGGTGTGGGGGGTGTAGGGGGGCTTGCCCCTTTGCCTACACCCTTTACTTTTTTTTTTGTCTATTTTGACGATTTTGAATTTCCAATAGTTCAATCATTTAAGGTCGACCTTAAGGGATTCGAACAGTTGGAAATTCGATGTTCCAATAGGAACCCCATGGCATCTACCATTCCCATGCTTCCCTTTGCCAAGCTATACGGAAGCTTCAGTGGTACCTAAAGATGGTTTTGCTTCAGCATTGCCACCCTTGGGCGTTTTCAGTTCCCTTACTCTTTTGTCTCAAACAAGAGTTTCCCTGGTGGAATTGGCAGATCATCCTCAATCCAGGCCTGCCTTTTCAGACTACTACCCCTACTCAAGATCTGTTCACAGATGCTTCCTTTCTGGGGTGGGGATCCTCTTCCAATAGTCTGGGAGTTCAGGCTTTATGGCCCCTTCATCAGAGGTCAGATCACATCAGCATAAGAGATGTGGGCTCTTATTCTTGCTGTCCAGGCCTTCCATTCTTATTAGTCTCCAGGCCATTTAAAAGTCTTTACAGACAGTACCACAGTTATCTGGTACATCAGAAGACAGTGGGGCATATAAGGTCTTATTTTTACATACTAGCCCTTCAGACCTTGGATTTGGCTATCCACCATCGGGTAACCCTTTAGGTGGTCTGCATCCCTTCAGAACACAAGTTTGTGGCAGACTGAGCATGTCCAGGATACAACCTCACAAGTGGATGTTTCACAGAGAGTTGTTTCTGGACACAGTACATCAGTAATGGTATTCCTCAAGTGGATCTTTTTGCCTCCCAGCTGAACAGACAACTTCTTCACTTCTGTTTCAGAGTCCCAAGTCTTCTGACTTGGAAGGTGGATGCCATGGCCTTTTCATGGAAAAGAGTGTTCCTATATGCTTACCCTGTTCTACCACTACATCCCAAAGTCCTGCAGAAGATCAGAAAGGACTCCACAAGAATCTTGCTGGTAACTCCCTTTTGACCCAGACATAACTGTTTTCCCCTTCTCTTTCACCTGGCCAGGGGCAGTCCTCAAAAGTTACATCACCAGATGGATTTAGTCACACAATGCAAGTAGCCTCTCATTAAACCTCACTTGTCCACTCTTCAGTTGACACTTTGGGTGATGGGTTGTGATCCCTTTTAGACAATACCACTTTTCAGAGGACGTGTATAGAGTGTGGCTGGAGGCCAGGAAACCCACTTCCAGAAAACCCTATATAGCTAAATGGAAGAGATTTTCTGTTTGGTGTCTCAATCACCATCACAATCCCTTGTCAGTGGGGGTGGGGTCTCCTTGGTCCTTTATTAGTTGTGTGAACTGCTTCTTGCTGGCCTAGTATATTCTTCAGTTAAAGCTCACTTGTCAGCATTCTCTGCTTGTCTGCCTGTGAACCCACCATTGGCCTTGCATTTTTAGGTCAAACAATTCCTTAAAGACATCCTTCATATCAGGCCACCATGAAGATCTATTCTTCCCTGCTTGGAACTTACTTTGACCTTGAGAAACTGAACCAGGCTCCATCTGAGCATGCTTCTTCTTTGCAACACTGCACCATGAAGACTTTTGTGTTTGTTGCCCTCATTTCAGTCAAGAGTTTCTAAATTCAGACTGGCGTGTCCTCCCTTTTTGATATTTTTTAGGGACATGGTGTCTGTGTGGACTAATCTTTTTATGCCCAAGGGGGTCAATGAGTTGTCTCTTAATCGGTCCATCCAGCTTCCTTCTATTTGTCCTTCTTTGCAATCTGCTAATGAGAAAGTTCTTCACCCCTTGAATCTATGTAGACAACTCGCTTACTATTTGGATAAGACAAAGGCTATCCAGAAATCTGAGCAGCTTTGTTTCTTTTTATATCGGGGCATTGGGCTTGGTGGTTTCTAAGCAAACCTTCCCCTCCTGGATTTCTAAGGCCATTTCTTTTTGTTATTCTTTTCATGGAAAACAGCATTTTGCTTCAGTTTGATTTCATTCCATGATGGCAGTAGCCTCTTCTGGAGTTTTCTTCAAGGGTTTGGATACTAGATCCATTCTTGATGCTGCTATTTGATCCTGTGTTCACATCTTTACTAAACATTACAAGTTGGATGTCATTCTGGAGCCAGGGCTATCCTTCATGGGTTTTTGGAGGGCTCCTCTGTGCCACCTTCGTCCTCAAATCCTTTACAGTAATTTTGGTAATTTACCACTTTATGAATACAATAAGAGTAATAAGAAAGGACATAGTACAGTTGTGTAAAATCTTACCATAACAGTAGATGTCTTTTTTTCACATTTCTAGTATTCAGTCCCTCCTTTCTACCCCCCTTTTTCTCTACCTTCTGTTGGGAACACTTTGCTAGCCAAGGGATCTTTGCCTTTTTCTTCTGTTTCTCTTTCCCTTGTGATGTGCACATTCTCCTTTCTCCTGGGGTTGCTCTAGTTCTTGTGGGGTATTTAATTTCTGAGTATGGAGCATAAATACATCACCTTTATGCCCTATGCCTGCGCAGGGAGCATAAGGCTGGCTGATAGCACGAGAGGATATAAAGGATTTGGTATACTGGCCAAACATTAGTCTGTCCTTGGCAGGAGATCCTATGTTATGAATACTGCAGCAGTGAAAAGGATATCTACTGTTATAGGAAGATTTTCAAAAATGTACTTTGTATAATGGCTACTTTCCCTTTATTTCTGCTGTGTTCTGGCATGTTTTTGCTTAAGTATAGATATATTTCAGAAGTAGGTTTGTTGATCGTATGGCTAGGCAGTCCCTTCATTGTTTAATGAGAATGTTATATTCAGTACATTTGTTTTTCACTTTTGTGATGAATTAAAAATGTCTGGTTATCAGAATGTGCATAATTTTCAGTATTTTTGTGTCTCAATATCTCATGTGGATTTTAGAAGAATAAACCATTCTTTGAGGAATTCTTTTGACATTTGCTGTTGCCTGCTGAAACCAGTTGTGGTAATTACAGAGATTAACAAAATGTAGCAGTGCACCATTCCACCATTCCATGTCCATGAGGTATTCTAAGCCTGAAGCAGTGGTGTATTAAACTGTGTTTATTAGAGGTTTTCCTTTCATCTAGGCCATTTGTCCTAAAGGGAATTGCTCCATTAACATCATTTCCATGTAGCAGCATAGCTCTTCCAGTACAAAATAAGCTTCCAGGAGCAGGTATGGATTGCTACTCAAGTGCTTGGGGAAAATAACATCACACCTTAAACAATGTGACATAAAATGTACTTTTTAGGTTTTAGCATTTGTAAATTATTTATTTATTTATTTTTTGGTGCCTATGAAGACTGACATGTTTTTTCTCCTATCTGCAGGCTGCAGCAGTTGGAGAGGATGGGCTTCCCAACAGACAAGGCTGTAGTTGCACTGGCAGCCACTGGAAAAGTAGAGGGTGCTGTTTCACTTCTGATAGAGGACCAGATCGGGCAGGAAGTAGTTGTAAAAAAGAAAAGGGCAGTTAATGCCCAGTCAGAATAGCAGTGATGATGGTCACGTGGACTTGAAAATGTTTATTTTTGAAAGCTGTGCCACATTTTGATAACCTTTTTAACTATTCTGGTATTTTGTTAATGATAGGTTTGCATGGAGTGTACTACTTCTAGTTTGCTGTTGATTTTTTTTCTTTCTCTGACATGCACCTCTTTCATTGCTGTTCTTATTTATAGAAGATGAACACTAATTTCTTGATGTTTAAAAAAAAAATCTTGTTGAACCATCACTGCAGTCAGAAATAAAAAAAACAACCAAGTGGCCCCACCAGGACTGGGGCATTCGCCTGCCTGTAAAGGCATTACTCTTTGTTCATGAACAGTTGTGAAACACTGTGACTAGTGAGAGGAATCTTGGACATTGTACTTTATATCATACTGAAGGTGACAGAACTTTCCTTGGCTACAGTGGTTACACAGATGGTACACTTCTGTGCAGGAGATGCTGGCATTCTTATCCTCCAGGTTAGGTTAATCTAGTTTGGTACAATAAACTCAGAGTGAGCACAGTCAACCTTAATGCTTGTCTCTTGAAACAGGAGAAAGTATTATAATGAGATTATATTCATCCCAAGTCAAGGTTCTTCAGCACGATGAAATAAATGAAACAGTGCCACAATGGTCAGAAGTTGGTCTGAAAAACTTAACTTCAAGATGGGCATAGGAAAACTCTGTTATTCAGATAATGTTCTACAAGAAAGTACTAGGAAACCGTATTGTATATTTCCAACCCCCCCCCCCAAAAAAAAAAAACAGTAGTTTACATATTGTGAAATATAGGTCTGATTTAGAACCTTTAAATGAAAGTATTTATTTTTCTTTTTGAGATTTGTTTTTCTTTATTTCCTCACCTATGGTGTTATCTCTGCAACCTATCCTCCCATCACTTCATTCTTTCAAGCAGAAGCAGGGTATTTACATTTTTGGAGTGGGAGGATCCACACAGAATTTTAGCCTCTTTTCTGGATTATAAGATTCATAGGAGTTTTAAGGTTATTTTAGTCAAATGACCAGTGTTCACTGTGTCAATACCCATTCTCAGCCTTTGCTTCCTTTCTCAGCCTTTGCTTCCTTTCTCAATGGGACCAGTTAGTCCTGGGGTTAATTTGAGAGTATCTATCCAGCTATCCATGTTTAGCTGGAAGGAAGGTATTAAATCACATTGTCATACTTGCATAGGAGGTTTTATTTGAGAAGTGGGAGGCTCTGTGTGATGACTATGTACATCATCATCACTTTCTGTTTATCTGATGATGGATGCGCAGGTCTCTGTTTTTAGTGTTAACTGTGCTGTTTGACTTGTTGACATATCCTGAGCACCTTATTAGATGTTTTCCATTTTCCTTTAACATTCATTTTAATCCTCCTGTTTGGTTTCCATGAAGTGGAAGATTCAATTAATTTGTTAAATTTGTTCTGGTACATTGGTAGTATGCTAGATAGAAATGTTGTTGAGCTTTAGTCATTCCTTGTCAGTATAATCATTTCTAGGTCTTGCTTTTCATGTTACTGTTGGATGTTTTACTGATGTGGTTATATTTATTTTAAACACAAGACAAATGAGGTTATGAGCCTTTTTTTGCATATTTTGTGTTTGTGACCTCATTAAAAAGAAACTTTTACCGGCGTTGTTTTGTTTCTCACAGCAAAATGTGTTTTTGTGTCTTTCTTGCTGCAGATCACAAAGAAACATTTGAAAAATAAGGACAATGTTTGAATTTAAAATACAAGTTCTTTTGTTTTGGTTAATGTCACTCTAGTTGGTATTTCTCAGCTTGAAGATGATTTCAGGGTTGAAATCAATGTTAAGGTATTCTTAAATTATACCAGAAAACTGAATGATAACATTTTAAATATGGTGTGTTATCAGTGAACAATAATGTGATCAAACCAGCCACAATATATTGCAAACATAGTTGCACAAATTATTGAGTCTGTGTATGTTAGTGTTATAGACATGATGGAAGACCTCCCTTGTACATCTACAAATGTGATAACTTTTTTCTATCAATAGAATTGACAAAAAAAAATTCCATAGTGACATGTGCTCTACCTGGTGTTTTTGCTGTACAGAATCCTAAGAAAAACTAACATAACCCCATTAGTCATGTTAAACAAAATATTACCATGTAGACACTTTGATCAAAGGATCATAGGAAGTTTCTAGGCTATTGACCCTGAGGCCCTTATAAGCCTAGCCAAGAGTTTAGTTAATGTTTAGCCAAGTCTGCACCCAATGTCCAGTCCAGCCGGGATACAGGTGGAATCCCAGGGGTGTATTTTCTGTTTCCCATCCAGGTTGCGCTTAAAAAGGGATAATGAGGTACTCTGCTTGACATGGAGAGGGAGTCTATTCCACAGATGGGGGACTCTTTGGGACACAAATCTCTCTCGCCAACAAGTCCTATTGATGTCACAGACCAGGTTGAGATTGCGTGTTCGGGTTATTTGAGTGGAGCTTGACTTGCAGATGTGCAGCAGTCCCATAAAGGTGTGGTCTGAGATTGCTTTGTATGCCAGACAGAGGTCACCTCTGAGGAGTCTGTATGAAACAGAGTAGAGGAACAGGGCTTTTAGCCTATCAGTTTAGGATAGATGTTTGGTCAGCCATAGCCCATTGGTTTTGACTTAAACCTCAAAAAAGTATATCCAAATGACAAAGGCCCCAAGACCAATCCTTGGGGTATGCCACTCGTTACAGGTTGTCTACTAGCTGTGGCTTCCCCTATATTGACTTGGTGGGTTCTATCAGTGAACCAGTTTGCTACCCATCTAGTAACATATGGCTTGATGCCTAGTTGAGAGAGTTTCTCTATTATGTCTGAGTGGGGAATAGTGTCGAAGTCTTTGGCATGGTCAAGGTAGGTGGTGTGCACTGTCTTCCCCTCATCTGTGGCTTTGGTAACTGTCTCAAAGAAGTGGACAAAATGTAACAGAGATGGCCTCCCCTTGACGAAGCCAAACTGTGTGGGATCGAGTGTTTGGAGGTTGCCACTGTCCTTATTAATGAGGTCCATGATGATCCGTTCCATAGCCTTGCAGATCAGGCTAGTTAGGCTGATGGGTCTATAATTTTCTGGATCGGTGGATGCTTCACCTTTGTGCAAAGGGATGACAGTAGCTGTCCTGCACTCAGCTGGGATGAAGCCTGGTACTCAGGCTTTGATTGAATAGGGCATCTACTGGTGCTGCAAGTTCCTGCCTAAGTTCATGTAGGATGCAGCCTGGGGTGTTATCGGGTCCCATGTAGGCTATATTGTTTGCTTTGGGAGGGCAATAATGACCTGTTCCCTAGAGATAAGGGGAGTGGGGCAGGTACTGAGAATGTCCTGATTTACTGATGGGGGGACAGTGGGGTGAGGTTTTCTCTGAATCTGTCAGCCAGCAAGTTGACTATATCTATGGCATTTGTGTATGTGGTTTCCCTGACCACCAGTTCTGAGCAGATCTGGGTGCTTCCTTTGAGACTGCTGACATATATGAAGAAGGCCTTATGATTGTCTCTAGTAGATGTGGACAATTTGGACTCAGTTTGCTTTGGAGGATTTCACTAGTGCTCTCATTTGCTTGTTCAGGCTAAGGCGCATGGGTGCCGGAACCATAGATCCAGGGGGAGGGGGAGCCCCCCCACACTTTTGCAGTTGCAAGACCTGTCGGGAAGAATTAATGAAGTATAGTTTTCACGCTAACATAGATTCGCATGCGGAAGTTAAACTAAACTAGCTGTTCTTGTTCTCTTATTACTCTGTGTTACAGGAGTTATGCTGCTTTTCTGTTGGTGCTGCCAGAGCCAGAGTCATGCCAGTAAGGAGAGTTTTGTTCTTTTATTTGCAGGAATTATGCTGTGTCTGTGTGTAAAATGACCCAGTTTAGGTATACCTGGTGGTTAGTGTTACTGTTACTCAGGCTCAAACAAGAGCCTGAATTCTCCACCCATACCACCACTTGTGATTCAGGGAGTTGAGTCGATAACTCTCAACTGTCTAGATATTCATAGAATATTTGGCTAATTTTGGTTAGTTCCTCCTAAAATTTGTGGTTTTCTGGCAAATCAGTGAGAACTGAATTCACTAAAGAATGATGGCCCTTTAAGTTTCAATCTTCCTTTCAGGAAATACATGGTAAGACAGAACACTTTATTTTAGCAACTCTCTAAGATTATACAAGCAATTTTTAAAATGTGTACCTGGTTTAGGCCCCCCCCCCCCACACACACAAATAAATTGTGGCTTTTTCCAGATTTCTTGTGCTGTGAAGTTGATAGATTTAGTTGTGTCAAGTGGATTTTACAAGGAGCGGAGAGCTTCAGGGGAATGAAGTTTAGCGCTACTTATGCAAAGTCATTTGCATTGTTAGAAGCACAACAGCTAGTATACTTGCTTTTAATGCAGAAAGCTGTGGGTTCTACTCCCACAGTATGCAAATGTTTCACTGATACTGTACTGTGCTGAGGGAGTGGATGCTGCAGTCCTATGAATGTCCTCCTTTGAAGGCGATACCTAGTAACAATGTTTCTGTAATCAGTTTGCCAACCATTCCCCTTTGCAAAATTACTAGCGTATCATTTTTTTAATGTAGGGTAGGCAATTTATTCTTCAAGGGCAACAGGCACTTTATTTGTAGATGAAACAATGAAATATAAAATTGTTTGCTAGCAGCAATCTCTTCATTAGTTATAGATCCATTTAATGTGAAATGATTTAGATGACTGACTTCTGCAGAGATTTTGCATATTTACTGATATTGGTGGATTGTAATGACAGAAGTTTGAGTGGCCTTTTATGGTTGAAATTTTCTGAAATGGGTAGTTTTGTCGTTATTGGTTCATACATTTTGTTTCATTGCTTACTAGAAGACTTTTCCAAACTAAAAAATTTAAAACACATTCTAACAAGTGGTGTTGTATTATACAAGGAATATAATTTAATACAATCAGGTTAATGCAATCAGAAAGGTGAATCAAAGAATGCAAACATGTATGCTTGCTTGCAGGATGCAGGAGATCAAAATAGGGGAAGAGACCAGTCACCAGTGGAGTCCCCCAGGGTTCGGTGCTGAGATTTTTTCTGCTTGGCATATACATCTCAAAAGTAAAAGGAAATACCAGAGGGCTTTGGCTGACTAAGTTTGAGATGACTGCAAGCTAGGAGCAGTTATTGAATCTCCAAATGACTTAACTGTCATGCAGGAAGGTTTGTCCCAAACAATAACTGCTGCCAGAATCATGAACTGAAACCAAACTCCAAGAAATACATTATCGTATCCTTTGGGAAATCATTTACTCCAGGGAACTGCCAAATTGACAGTGCCCCCTGAGAATTGACCCAGTTATTTGGCGTTTGGGAACTTGTGTTTACAGTGACCTAACTTTTGACCAAAATGTGCCCAGAGTCATAAGAAAGTCTGTCTATATTGCACAGCTTATAAACAAACTGATTGTGACTAGATCTAAAGATGTTATTGTCTCCCTTTACAAGGCCCTCATTAGGTCATTCATTTTGTATAATGCCCACTTTGGCATGTATCTGTCCAGACCCATGCAACAATTGGAATACCCGCAGAGATACCTTACTAAAAGGATACAAGTCCTAAACAATAGGTCTTGCATGGACCGCCTCAAAGATTTATCACTATACTCAGTATCCTACAGAGTGCTTAGAGGTGACATGTCTGGCATACAAGGCATCCTCTGACTTAATACAGATGGACCTGCTGAACATCAGTAAGTCAAATGGCATCAGAAATACTTAGTCCAGGTATGTAAACTGAATGCTGTGGAGAGATGGATATATATATATATATATATTTTTTTTTTTTTTTTTTTATATGACAGAGGCTACCACTCTTCCAGAACAGACTATCCATTCAAGTAAAACAAAGCTCATCCCTGTCCATATTCAAATGCAACTTGGATCTAATGATGGGTAATTAAAAATGTATTCCAGGATTGCCCCATGTGCCACTAATGGATACAGGCAGTTCCTAAATGCTGCATCCCTTACATGGGTCCCCTCAAATTATCTATACTATGATCACATTTATTCTCACTAGGGCTAATATACAATTAACAGCCATGGGATAGGTAAGACCAGTCAGGAAATGTTAATTCAGTTACCAAAAGGGAAATTGGCTAAGCTTAAAATGTCCTCTAAGTATTACCTATGTTATGGTAGTAAATAGTTTAAAAAAAATGCCCTTTTTAGATCACTAAGTTCCCCTCTCACCCCCCCCCCCCCAGTCTTCAACAGGTTTTGGTGCCTCTGCTAAGGGGAGAGTGTTTCCAATTAGGCACCTGCTCCTTCTTGGTCCTGGACAGCAATTTTTACCTTTTGTTAGAGTTTATTTCTTGCAGATGTCCACAAGACAGGTTTACTCTTCCGTGCGGAGTATGATTTCATCCTTTCAGATATTCTTGATTCCATGCATGTATATAAATGCTCGTATAGTACTTTGGTGTAGATTTGGACATTGGTGCCAGTTCCTACAGAGGGAAAGGGGACTGTGAAGCTGTTTATACCATCCCTCAGGAGGTTGTAATCAGCTTTGGAGAAGTTTTTTTGTTTGACCCTAGCCAGAGGGGGGTCGGGGAGATAGTAACTTCAAAAGGACTGCTTTATGGTCAGATCTTACCAGTGAGGATGATACTGTAGGGATGCTGCAGTGGTTACTCATGTTGGTTAATACCAAGTCCAAGATATTATCACCTCTTGTGGGGGTATCGACTAGCTGTTCCAAGGCGTTTGCATTGACAAAGTCGAGGAATCTCTGGGCATTTATGTTCTGGCACGAGTACATCATGTCAGGCTGAAGTGATACCAGTTGACAAATGTGGTGATGTGTGGACATCAAACTTTGAACTTGAATTTTAGAGTCCTCATCCTGGCTAATACTACGAGTAAATCATGGAGAGAGCCATGTTGGAAACTGTCCAAAACCACCAAGGAGGTCTGCTTCTTAGATATGGAACAGCATGAGTGTAAGGGGAGGTAACTTGTCTTTTGAAACTTGCAGCATTCTTTGAAGAAGTAACAGCAGCACATGAAGGGCTGAAAATGCATGCTGTTTAGCTTCACCTTGCTACGGGCATCCTATATAATGGAATACGTGACTAATTAAATGCATGGAATGTCCACATTTCACTAAGTAAATCAGTTAAGCAACAGAGAGCAGCAAGTCTGAGTTGGGAGGAATCTATCCATACATATGTTTACCTGGGGTGTTCCACAGTGCTCTGTAGTAGGGGGTCACTTTGTCTTAGAATATCATCTGAGATACAAAGGAGGAATGGCCTGAAAGTAATTTACTGAAGTTTTTATTGTACTTAATGAATGTTTGCTAATTAAGTTAATGGACCGATCCATGCTGGCCCATTTCTATCACTACCCAGACAGTAATGTAAGAAAATATAATTAATTCATAGGATGTAAAATGCATAATAACTGAAGATAGTACTGATAAAAAAGTTCAGATAATTTCCAATTTTATTATGCAGTATAATTAGCAAAGCTATGTAGATTTTCAGCATGGACTACATAAATCGGTTACTTTTGGTTGGTAATTGACTAAGCCTGTGATTGTAATGTGATGGGAGAATGAGAAAAGCTTATGCATTTGGCTCGCTTTAAGTAAGAAATTAACTTCATCTTAGTTTCCTTCAAAATTCAGCTCCTACAAGCTAATTGTAGTTAGTCCCAAACTTTTGGGCAGTAGTGGAGAACGCACAATTACTGGCTTTCATATTGTTGCAGTAACTGTGAAGCAGGATTGTTTAGGCCTTAGTATGAGGGGAAAGTACAAAGTTCATCAGTATCCATGACGTGTACTTAAGAAATTACCATTACATGTTAGTGTTCTTGAATCCAAAATTTTATTTTTAACATTTTCCACATCTCCACCATTTCTTACTCTCACATTTGCATTTTTCCTTCTTACTCCTCTAACCTCATATCTGTGTATTTCTTTTAAAAGTCCATACTGCTGTATTTATATCTAAATTTCATTTCCCTAATCTCTAACTTTACTGCCACATGCAATGCTTGTATGTCTCTGGTATCATTTGTTTGTCTTTTCTGTGCTTCCTTGTCCATCAGTGCACACATTCAGTCTGTATTTTTCAGCTCCTTCTACCATTCAGTTCTAGTCTTATAACAAAGATTAATGTTTCCTAAATGTCCAGTAGCTGCAAAATATATACCTTTCCTATATTGTATCTGTGTTCATTTTAAACGTGACATTTCCCATCTCTGATCTTTTCCTCTCGTCTCCAATGCTGTATTATCTGAAAATCATGTTACCAGTGTCCTGTGTAATCATTCACATTTTGTTTTCCTCAGAATATAGTTTCTGTGTGCAATTCCTCTTCTCCATGCACTTCCATTTGTTGTCTTAATACATAGGTATGCATCTTTAATGATTTCCCATCCTACTGTTGCAGTTGCATTATTCTCTTTTCACTGTAACTGAAAACTGCAATCTCTCAAATAAAAGCACCTTTTTCTTTCATCATTGCACCCTTTCATTTGCTTTTGTCTTTCTGCATAATGTGCAGATAAATGCACATTACATACCTAATATTTAGACCCATATAGATATAATGTAGATATGCTGTTCTTTCTAGCATCAAATGCCGTATTGCGTGTATTTTTGTATAACTACTGTTCATAATTTAAAAAGATTAATACAAGGCAGTTGTCCATACCAAAAGGTCAGTACATATCCTTGACTGCATTACCTGTTTGTTGTCTTTAGAATCTTACACACACCAACTTGCTACTTTTCTCTTTTATCATTGTGCTGTTGCTACTGTCTTTTCTGGCTTCAGATGAGGTGAACTGCAGCTCCTCTACCTTCTGATCTTATTCCTTCCCCGCAGTCCCATGGATCTTTGTAGGAGCATTTCTCTGAATTCTTTCCTACAGCCAGATGCCCTTTTCCATGTATGGAATCCAGAGCTGTGCACAGAATGGAAGGTGTGATCTGAGCAGGCCCTGTAGACTTAAAACATTACTGTTCTGCTTCTGGATTCTCTCCTTGTAAGGATACACCCAACATTCTGTTTGCTGCTGCTTCTGACCTCCATCTGTTTCCATTTGTCCAATCAAGATGCACTCAACACCTTGGATGCTTTTTCCTTCTCTTTGCCAGCAGTTCATTCTACTTTCAAGGGTAATATTTCACACCAGGGTTGTTGTGGCCTAAGGGAAGTATGTTGCATTTGTTTACAATGAACTTTAGCTGCCACCCTTCCTCCCAGTTCAGCTTTTCCAGAACTTTCAGTATTTTCTTGCCCCCATCCTCTGCTGTTGTACCTATCTTTTACCTTCAATAAAATAGATTTATCCTGATCTCTGTTCACTTGCATGTCTGAGAAAAATGATGAGTACGGGAAATGGGATGGACACCCTCCAGCACTCCAGTCACTTCCCTAATTCCTCACCTTGTCCTTCACGCTACATTTTATGTATTAACCATGCAACTATCCAGTTTCATGTCGTGGTCCTACTCCAGTCCCCTCCAGTTTTCCTATTAGTCTCCTGTCTGGTACACAGTCAAAAACTTTGGTAACGTCATAGTAGACTACATGTCAGTACTCTCCTGTCAGGTTAAACTGTTACCTAATTATCAAACTGGATAAGGTTCCTCAGAGTCCTCCTGCTCCACCACTTGTATAGGCAGCCATAATTTCCATACGTCCCTGGCACTTCTGTACTAGCCAGTGATTTGTTGAAGATTTCTGTCAGAGAGTTTGACAACATACTGGCCAGATTTGAGGATTTTAGAAGGCAGCCTTTTTTGATACTTGTGGTTTATCTTTATTAACAGCAGCCAGTTCCTTCACAACCTCATCCTTTTCTGTTCTGTTGTCCATCTACTTTTCTCTGAACATAGCACTCTTGCCCTGATTGCCTTTGTGAAGACTAAAGCAATGTACTAATTCAGTAGTCTTTCCTCCCTCAGTCTTCTGTGATCTCCTTCCCGTCTCTGTTTAGCCTAGCCAGTTCTAGTCCTCCCTTTCTTTTTTTCCAGTGTGAACCTTAAACACCCTTACTTCACTTGTTTATTCTTTCAGTTAACTCACTTTCATATTTAGTTTTTTACTACTCTTACCATCTTTGCTCTTTTTGCTAATCTCCTTGTACTGTGCCTCTTTCACCCTATCACCTGATTTCCACTTATAGTATGTGTCATTCGCTCTAATTGTTAGCCTTAGCACTTTTATGTATCCACAGTGGCCTTTTCTTCTTCTCCTGTTGCCACACCCTTGCCCAGAGCCCTGCATCACTGACCCATTACCATTGCTTGTTTATTCCTTGAATTTCCTCCAAGTCTTCTAAGTTGTTCTTGGCCACTTCCTGCAGAATTGAGTTTGTGTAGATGGATTCTCACAGATTATTCAGTAAAATCCCTTTGCTGAATGCTCCATTTACCAATATTACTGCATCTTTATTTTATCACAACTTTAACTTGGGAGGCAGTCCTTACCACAGATGAAATACCATTTCAGTTGGCCAGTATATCTGATGAGTTCTCTCTCTTACCAGCAAAAGATGTCACTTTAAAATGATTTTGCCTTCCTGTTCCTCTCTTCATAATCTAGGTATATTGTTTATTTTAATTCCTTTTTACTTCAGTGTTCCAGTAATATGTTGAGTCTAATGTCCCCTTGGAATACATCATTTGTTTACATATACTTGAAACTTCCCTTTTCTGTTTAAACACAATTTATGTACTGTAAAGTCTCTACATGGTATAATTTCTTGCCTTTTATCTCATTTCACAAATGTGACTACTGGTTTCTCACTCAGTGTATCTTAAGCACTTTTACAGCCATCCATCCACCCACAACTCCTTTTCCCATGTTTGCACATCAGGTCGGGGTGTCACTTAGTGACAGTCATCTACAGCCATAGTTTACACTGCTGCGTGACTAGCCCTGTTGTGGTAATTCTTCCACAGTACACACTCGCATGCACACTTACATCTATGGCCAGTTTAGTGTGTCCAGTCCACCAACTGCACGTCTTTGGAATGTGGAAAGAAACAGGAGCACCTGGAGGAAACCCACCAAATAATTTTTCCTTAAGCCCACTTCTGGTCAGTAAGTACACTACCTGGATGCCAATAAAGAAGACATTTGCAGAGCCAGAAAAAATCAACTAAACACTGGCTAGGAGGAATCCTGCAGCTGTTAAGCAAAAAAAACAGCCCAAGTTTCAGCTTTGGTAAGAGAGATGATTTCCAGTAATTTAGAGGAATAAATGAATCAAATGTACTTAGAGGAGATTAAATGAAACATTGAAGGAGTATATCAAGTCAAATAACACAAGGCTGGGAAAATAAAAGAAGCTTTAACTATCTGCTCAGAACTGATAAAACTGCAAAAATCCAAGGCTGATGTGAAAAGGCTGTCTTAGTATGAGACTTCTCAGAGCGGTTTAAAAAAAATGGTAGAGTTAGAAAACAGTGTGCATCGAAAAGACCTGAGATTTTCTGCTTTACCAGTGAAACTGGAAGGAACAGACTGTAGTAATTTTTGAAAGCACAAATAAGCAACTGTATTGGCATTCCACACCAGGTTTTGGTAATTGAGAGGGCACATCTAGTGTATGCTCCAAACTTCATCATGAGAAAGCAAACAAGACCTGTGTTAGTAAAGATACAATGTACCAACAGAAAAAGTTGATCTGACAAAACTGTGGCAGAAGGGGAAAGTATTAAACATTTGAATAGAGCAGACTGTTTGTAGAAAATGATTATTCACTGTACACTAGAGAGAAGAGAAGCAAATTTATCCCGGCAATTAGGGAATGGAGGACCAAAGGCATTATTTGATGCAGAACAAGCTAAAGATGAAATAAAAAGTTTATCCAACAAAAACTGGGCCAACAAACCAAAGCTGGCAAACTTCCACTGGAATACCATCTTTCATGAGACATCCCTGCAGACTGGTTAGACATCACCATTTTAACTCATCTCCTCCTGTCTTAATTGAGTCTCATCTGTTTCTAACCTTGGTATATGTAAGTATTCCATAAATATTTCTGTTTGTTTCTGATGTCCACATTTCTCTACTTTATGCAAATGTTCATAAAAGTTCCAAAATATCTCTAATTCCTTTACAGGATCTCTGGTTAGTGTTCTTGCTATAGACTCCAAGCTTGGCAACTACCTTTTCTACTTTCTATTGCTTAAGTCATTGTTCTAAAAGTTTTTCTGCTCTGGAGTTATCAAAACCTGCAATCTTACTAAACTCATGCATTTTTTTATCCAGATTGTGACATTGTGAGGAATTGCCAGCTGTACCAGGAAAAGTGGGACAGTGCATATGTGCCTTATGCTAGCATGCCTGGCTGAAGTTTTGTAAATAGTCTTGTCATTTGACTGTTATATTGATTTGTACAGATGCTTGTATTAAAAATGTAAAAGTTGCTTATGTTAAAAATGCTGCAACAGAATCTTAGAGTTCTGAATGTATATTGTGCCAGAGTCAGGTGACTAGATATGCCGTTCTATAACCAGCTGCAGGACAGAACTCTGCAGCAGCAGTTTGTTTTTGTTTTTCTTTTTCTTTGGAATCTGATATAAAAGATCTATGTCCGTTATCATAGTTCAGTTGTTAGTTGTACAGTTCAATGTGTAGTATCTCATCTTGCCTTGTGGAAGTGAGCATCTCAGCAGTACATCTTGCCTTGCGATACTAAGTGAGTTAACTAAGGACAGTCTTTCTTTAGTTCAGTTAGGAAAAGTACAGTGAGATTAGTTTAGTATTTCTTTTTCTGCATTTGTGAGATCCTGTCCAACCGTGTTATTTTTAAATTTCCTGTGACTAAAACTGTTTATTGTAACTAAATATTAAGTATTCTCCTGTTCTGTTTTAGTATCCATTATTAAATATATTTATACCGTTTCATTGTCTATGGACTTTTGGAGAATACTTTTAACATCTTGAGGGTACTTGTGCTTATTTTAGTAACACTGTGTCCACTCTGATAAGCCTTGCTGCTTCGGTCACACTCTGTCATTTATATCAGTATTAATTTGACACAGTATAATTGGTTACCCTTTGTAAGAGCCTTAGAGTATCTGACTGGTGGCAGCAGTCTACCTTGTAGTCTGGAGGTAGGAGACACAGCTGATGAATCTCTATCAGCCTTTCCTAGGTGTGTGTCATATACTTGGAAATAGGACACAGTGCTCCAAAGTGAGTTTTTTTGGGATCTGGAGAGACTAGAGTCCAGTTCAAGCGTTGTGTGTTCCCTGTGTGCTGTTGAGAGAAATGGTGAATGTAGAGAGCTGCATTTGAATTACTGTGTAAATTCATTCCTGTTTTTAGTGACTGCCTCTCACTGGTGTCAGTGGTGAGGACTGGGGCTCCTTGATTATTGGTCCAGGGTAAAGAGGGGCTATCACACTTTAGCACTCTGCAGTTGCACCTCCTCTTGTTCTGTAAGATTTTCCCAAATGCTTCTTGTGTAGTGTAGGGCATAAAGGGGAGGTTCAGGCCTACCATTGTCAGAACTTCTTTGCCAGCAGTCCGAACATATAATTTCACTGTCAGTCTGTTTACCTGCATCTGTTTTTTGCCAGTTTAACTCATTTTCATTCTCCAGTGACTACATATGCCTGTTTGCTGAGTTATTTGCAGTTGCAGATAAGTACCCCGTTGGGTTTTTTGTTTTCTCTTGTGCTCCATATTTTGATCCATCCTCTTTTCAGGAAGTTTTTGCATTTCTCTGTTGCTTCCTGGCATTTTCAGTTCTCTGCTTTGTTCTTTGGCCTTTCTACTGCCCCAAGGGTGTTTACCAAATACCTTGCTCCTGTGATTGCTTTTTCAGGCTTCAGAGGATCCATTTTCATACTTGGACAACCTGTTGAATCAGGCATCCTCTCCAGAGATCATTTTGCAAAATGTTCATTTTGTTGTTTCCCTTCTTTAGAGTCTGGGGTTCACTATAAATTTGAAAGTCTTTGTCTTTTTAGGATCATGTTTTTCTGGGTTGTGTGATTCAGACAGTGCCAGTGCTGGCTTCCCTGCCACCTCCAAAGGTCTTAACTCTCATTTCTTTCTTTCACACACTTCCTCTGGCTTCCGTTACCACCAGGAGGTTCCTGAGAGCTCTGGGTTTTATGGCATTCACCACTACGATGCTCCCTCTGGGCAAACTTGACGAGAGAGTTTCACTGGTTTCTGTTCTGAAGTCAGTGTGCCGTCAACAAACACATCCTCTAGACTTTGTAGTTCCTCTTCTTCCTTGTCTCAGACAGGAACTTCAATGGTGGATTCAGCAACTCTGAATCCAGGGATCCCTTTTCATCCCCCTCTTCCCTTTCAGGAATTGCTCACAGATGCTTCAGACATGGGATGAGGAGTGGCATTTGTTTCTCTCAAAGTTCAGGGGGTGTGATTGCCTCATCATCAGAAGGAGCACATTAGTGTCAAAGTGATGAGAGCTCTTCTGCTTGCTCTTTACTCCTTTTATCCTTTTTTCTTTTCCAGGGCCTCTCATAGTTTTCACAGACTATACCACAGTGATGTGGTATATCAACAAATAGGGAGGAATGAGATTGTATCTTTGCTGGTTGGCACTTCTGGTATGGGATCTTGCTGTCAAGTATAAAGTGACTCTTCAGGCAGTTTGTATCCCTTCTGGTCAGAACATTATGGCAGACACTCTGAACAAGTCCTTAACTCAGTCCCATGAATGGATACTTCGCAAGGATGTGTTTCTGGACATTATCCACCCAGTGGGGTACTCCTGAAGTGGATCTTTTTGCCTCCCCTCTGAACAGACAACTTCCTGTGTTTTGTGCCAGAGTCAAGGTCCTCTGGTGTGGGAAGTGGGCGCCCTCTCATTTTCTTGGAAGGGGATGATTGCTTATGCATTCCCTCCCCTTTGTCTCATTCTGAAAGTCATGTTCAAAATTCAACAGAATGCTCCCAAACTCTTGTTGGTGACTCCCTTTTGGCTGTGACAGCACTGGTTCCATCCTCTTCTGCATTTAGCCAGGGGCAATCATCACAAGTTACCTCACAGAGTGGATCTACTCTCATAAGACAAGGGATCTCTCATCCATCCCCACCTGTGTACACTTCATCTAATCCTGTGGGTGATAGGATTTTTATTCCTCATAGATGCCTTTTTTCTGAGGACGTGCTACAAGTCCTGCAGGAGGCCAAGAAAGTTACTACTAGGAAATCCTACTTATCAAAATGGAAGAGGTTTTCGATTTGGTGTCTCTTTTGTAACCTGGACCCCTTTATTGTGGATGATGATCTTCGTGCTTCACTGTTGCAGTCATCACATTTGGGTTATCCCTGCCAGGGTAACCTTCGGCTGGCCCGAATACCAGAGGCTTAATATTTCTGCATCAGTTGCTGTCTCTTCAGGACTGATGTCAGGTCATCAGTAGTTTAAAGTAAGGCAGTCGATACCATTACATCAGTCTTTCTTGCCATGGAGCCCGAAGGGGAAGCAGTTTGCACGAGTGCCGGTCGGCCAGTACTTGAGTTTCATCTACCGATATGAAGCTGAAGTCTTCTAAAGCTAAGTACCCCATTGGGGATCCTTTTTTCTTGCACTAACTGATGTCAGAAAAAGTTAACAATTGTCTCACCTGTGGAAAGCAAATACCACACCGAGACTTTCATTCTTACTGCATCACTTGTTTAGGCCCAGACCACGACGTCCCCTGCTGTCGCTTCTGTGCTTTGTTCAACACCAGAACTATCAGTCATCGGGCCTTTATTATAGCTAGATATTTTTGCTTACAGTCCTCGAACTCCAATATGGCTTTGGTAAGTCATCCGGCAGCAGATCTTCCGAAAAAATGTAAAGATAAAGACAGAGACAGACCGCACAGGTCCAAACCTATAGAAGACGCTTCCCTTATGCTAGTTGTCAGTTCTCTGGTCCTCAGGGAGGTGCTTTCGCAGCCCCTGATGCTCGCTTCCCTGGATTCACAGGCCACTGCCGAGACCCTTTCAGAGTATGGTATGCCGCTAAACTCTTCTTCAACTAAGAATCCTGCGGTCGTCTCTACCTTGGATGGGTCCGGAGCCGCTGAGTAGGCACTGGCTTCCGAGGAAGTCCTTCGCACTACCAATTCTTGACACAAACCGACGTCTTCTTTCTCGACTACTGTTCTTTCAAAAACTACTGAGTTTCTTAGGCCCAGGGTACAAACCACATTCAATAAACCGGCAACTCACCAAGCTACCCCCTCCAAAAGGAAAAGAGATCTGTCCCCTGTAGTTTTGTCTGAACAAGAGTCAGATGAATCTTATGCATCTGAATATGAAGGCGTGCAACCCCTCTCTACATATGAGGATTCTGATGCAGAGGATTCCACCCATTCCTCCTCTCCCCTAGAGGATTTTTCCCTTGGGGAAACCCTTCATACCTTAAGGGAGCATTTCCCAATGGGAGAGTCAGGACTACCCTCAGTCTAAAAAGAGACTCGGGGAATTCTTAGATCTTCCACAGCACAGACCCTTGGCCACCCCTCCCCAGTCCTGGGTGTTGTAGAGGATGTTTTC
Source organism: Protopterus annectens (assembly GCF_019279795.1). Taxonomy (NCBI): domain Eukaryota; kingdom Metazoa; phylum Chordata; order Ceratodontiformes; family Protopteridae; genus Protopterus; species Protopterus annectens. Next base: position 242,644,654 of record NC_056733.1, on the reverse strand, counting down.
CTGGAATCTAGCTTGACTCCTGACACTCTCCCTCCTGCACCCAGAAAACCAGACAGGTACTATAGAGTCCCTGACTCCCACAAATTTCTTTTTAAAAATCCTATTGTTGACCCTGAGGTAATTTCTCAAGGGCCTAAAGGGATTAATGCAACCTCTGCTAAGAATCCCAACCTCTCAGATAGGGATTCCTGAGCACTAGACAGATGGGGTAAAAAAGTATACACCTCAGCTACTTTTGCTGTCAGGGCACTAAATTGTTAGTTCCATATGCTAAAATTTCAGCAACATACTCTGCAACTCCTTAAACAAAAAATGTCTTCCTTTCCTGCTTGTGCAAAATCTAGTCTTAAGAGTTAATGCATTCTGCAAAGCAAGTAACTAAACACACCTTGCACTGTGGTTTTGACACACTAGAAGCTTCTTGCAGGGCAGCAGTCACCCGATCTGTCATTAGAAGGCATGCATGGCTTAAGGAACAGCCCTTGCCAGACCATGTCAAATCTAAATTGTTGGATGCCCCCTTGCACAAAGACAACTTATTTGGCACCAAGGCAGAAGAGGTCTTAAAAAAGATAGAAGAAAAAGCAAAATCTATGCAGGCAGTTAAGGATTTCTTACAGGTCCAGTCACCCAGGTTCAGCAGGCATTGTCCCACCAAGCACTGGCCCTTTCCTGCTCCCTCTAAGCCAGTCTAGCCCAGACCCCGGGGAACCAGACCACCTAGACAGCAGCTACAGGGAATGCAGAGATCTAAGCAGCGGACTACCTCCACTTCAAAACCAGGAAGTTCTAAGCCACCCCTTATGGTAAGAATTCACTATGACTCCCCTCCCCCACCCCCCTCCCTCTGCCCACCTTCAGTTACCCCTAGGAGGGAAACTCCTTTCACGCAAGTACCTGGGCCACCATTACCAACGACTGCTGGGTTCTCAAAAGAGTGTCTCAGGGATACACATTTTCTTTCCACACCCTTCCTACCCCAAAAGGGTTCCCAGATCTACCTCCAAACCATTGGGCAGAGGTGCAAAAGCAAGTCCTTTCCCTGCTCTCTGAGGGCGGTAGAGCATGTTCCTGCAGAAGAGAGGCCAAGGTTTCTACTCCAGACCTTTTCAGGTACCCAGAAAAGAGGGCACCTACCACCCCATCCTCGATCTATCCATTCTAAACACCTTCCTGGTGATCCCAAATTTCAAAATACTCTGCTGCTACCCATGCTCTCCAAGGATCCTTGGCTAGCCACCCTAGATCTAAAAAAGGCCTACCTCCATATTCCTATCAGGGAATCATGCAGGAAATATCTCTGTTTCAGGGCAAGATGTCAGCACTTTGAGTTCTCTGTGCTACCCTTTGGTTTATCGACTGCCGACTGCTCCCAAAGTTTTCACAAAATGTGTGGCTCCGGCCATTGCCTTTTGCAGACAAAGGAATATCCAGATTTACCCATACTTAGACTGCCTAATTCAGGCAGACAGCCAGGAAAAGCTGCTCAAGCACCTGGCCTTTGTAAAGTCCCTACTAACCTCACTGTGGTACACAATCGATGAAAAGAAATCCAAACAGGTGCCCACGCAAAGGATTATACTCCTGGGAGCAAGCCTGGACACAGCATCCCAGATGGCATTCCTTACACCAGAAAAGCAAAATTTCCTGACAGCCTACTTTTCTCAACTAGCCACCACACCCCAGCTATCTGCAAGGAAGATCCTGCAAGCTCTGGTGTTCATGGCATCTTGCATGCTACTCATTCCATATGCCAGACTGCATATGAAGAAACTTCAGTGGTACCTAAAAAGCCTTTGGTGTCAACACTCTCAAGACCTGAAGACTTATACCTATAATTCCTTGCCTCAGAAAACATTTTCTTTGGTGGGCAACAGCATGCTCCCACAACAAGGGACTACCTTTCTCACCACCCCCCACCACCCAGACCCTCACCACAGACGCATCGGACTATGCCTGGGGTGTAGACCTGGGCGGCAGATGCATATAGGGCCAATTGAGCCCACAGCAAATCCCTCTGCAAATCAGCCAAAAAGAGATGGCTGTCCAGCATGCTTTGATATCTTTCAAGCCCCTTATCTCCCCAGGGGCTCTCCTGATCAAAACAGACAACATCACTGTCATGTGGTATATCAACAAGCAGGAAAGGACTTGCTCTTACCCTCTATGCAGGCTGGCCATGACCCTTTGGCACACAGCCTCTGTCATGCAACTCCACCTGTTAGCACAATTCCTAACAGGTTCTCTCAACTCTCTGGCAGACCAATTAAGCAGAAATCTTTTGAACCCACATGAGTACCAGCTCAACAGAAGAACCTTCACCCTAATAACTCAAAAATGCGGCACCTCGAAGGTTGACCTTTTTGCCACCCACACCAACCATCAGCTCAGCAAATTCTGCACCAGGGAGCATCACTGCATGGCTTAGAAAGTGGATGCCCTGTCCTTCCCAGGGGTCAGTCTGTCTGTCTATGCCTTTCCTCCACTACCTCTCATCCCCAGGGTACTGCTCAAATTAAAGGAGGACAAACCAAGGACAATTCGTATAGCTCCAGACTGGCCTTGCCAGCACTGGTACCCCTTGCTGTGCAGCCTGTCCCTAGCGCCACCATGGCATCTTCATCAGATTCCAAACCTCCTGATCCCCCTTAATTCATGCATCCCCAATTGCAGACACAATTTGGCAGCTTGGCTTATTCCCTAACACCAATCAATCTGACAACTTCAGTAAACAGGTTCTAGATGTTTTACATGAGGCCAGATACCCTAGCACTAGAAAGTCTTGTGCTGACGAATGGAAAAGGTTCTGCACCTGGATTCAGGCTAAGGGAGCCAATACAGCACAGCCCTCCCTCCCTCTCATCCTGGATTACTTAGCTGACCTGCTGCACAGTGGCCTCTCTTTTTCCTCTATTAAAATTCATGCCTCTGCTGTCTGCCCATTATCCCACTGAGCAGCCCCTTTTTCTCACACCACTTGATCAGACAGTTCCTCAGAGGGGCTAGCAACTTGAGGCTACCCAGAAGAGCACCAATACTAGCTTTTGGGACCTTAACTTTGTCTTGGAAAAGCTCACCTTGCCCCCTTTTGAACCAGCTTATTCTGCAGAGCTAAAATTCCTCTCCTGGAAGACAGCATTCTTTCTGGCCATCACTTCAGCCAGAAGAGTCTCTGAGCTGCAAGCACTAACGGCTGTGGAACCCTTCATCATCGTCCATGCTGACAGGGTATCCCTCAGAACTAACCCATCCTTTATGGCCCAAGGTGGTGTCTAGTGTGGCTCTCTACCAATCCATTCATTTTCCCACCTTTTTCATAATCCCCAGAACAAGGGGGAAAGGATCTTGCACTCTTTAGATGTGCACAGACAGCTCAGATTATATCTAGACAAGACTAAATCCTTGAGAAAGTCTGATCAATTGCTGGTCAGCTTTACTATAATGGCAGAAGGCAAAGCCATCTCCAAACAAACCATTTCCAAATGGATAGCACACTGCATCTATTTCTGCTACAAAAACCATGGAAAGCCTCCCACCAAAGGGGTCAGGACTCAGTCCACCAGAGCAGCCTCCACCTCTGTAGCTTTCCTCTGAGTCCCCACCAGGGACATCCTGGAGGCTGCCACCTGGACATATCTTCACACTTTTACCAAACATTACCACCTGCCTCTCTTCTACAAATCCAGGGCAGGGTTTGCCTCTGCAGTCTTGCCAAGGCATCCTAGCCAGCCCATAGTTTCCTTGATTGTCTCCACCCATTTCCTCCTCTTTGGGAATCAACCAAATGTGATGTCTGCAACAGTGAAACAAGAAGAACATAGTACAGTTGTGTACACTTACCATAAATGTAGATGTTGAGTGCATTCAGTGTTGCAGTCCTGGTTTCCCTCCCTCCATCCCCCTTTTTTCTTCTCTTTCCTTACAAGGGATATATTGGTATTTACTTTCTACTGGTGGGGTGCTTCCACCAGAACCTGGCTCCTACTTGGGGGCTCCTGACAGGTTAGGGCAAGAAAAACTGATGCAATGGTGTCGACTGCTTTACTTTATACTACTGACGACCTGATGTCAGTCCTGAAGTGACAGTAACCAACACAGAAATACTAAGGCTTTGGTATTCGGGCCTTCCAAGGGCTACCCTGGCAGGGATAACCCAAATGTGATGACTGCAACAGTAAATGCACTCAAACATCTACATTTATGGTAAGTGTACGCAACTGTACTTTCCTTTAGTTCTCACTTATTTGTGTTTGTTGCTCAGTGCTGGTTTGGCCTATTCTTTTATTAAGGCCCACTTATCAGCTCTCTCTGCTTGCCCGCCTTTTTCTTCTGCTTTAGCTTCTAGATTTAAAGTGAAACAATTTCTTAAAGGCATCCTTAATATTAGATGTCCCAGGAAGCCTGTTCCTCTTCCATGAGATCTTAATTTTGTTTGAGAAGTTGACTCGGGCTCCTTTTGAGTCTGATGCTTCAGCTTCCTTGCAAAAGTGTTCCTGGAAGACTTTTTTTTTTTTGGCTCTTACTTCTGCCAGATGGGTGTCTGAGTTACAGGCCCTCATGGTTTGTCTTCCTCTTTTAATCTTTCATGATGACAATGTCTCCTTGCACACTAACCCTTTTATGCCTAAGGTGGTTAAGGAGCTATCACTTAATCAGTGTATTAATCTGCCTACTTTTTCCCCACTCTGGAAACTGACATTGAGAGGGTGCTGCATACTTTGGACGTGTATAGGCAACTCGAGGTTTATTTGGATAAGACTAAGGCTATTAGAAAATCTGATCAGTTATTTGTTTCTTTTCATCCTACATCTTTGGGTCTTGCTGTATCCAAACAAACTATTTCTTCTTGGATTTCTAAGGTTGTTTTTTTTGTTAAACTTCTTATGACAAGAGCTTTCCCTCTTCAGTCAAGGCTCATTTTACTAGACCTGTGGCTTCTTCTGGTGCTTTTTTTCCAAGGGCTTGGATACTAATTCTGTTCTTGAAGCAGCTAACTGGACTTCTGTGCATACCTGTACCAAGCACTACAAGTTGGATGGTATCTCTAGATCTAGGGCTGTTTTTTCTAGTTCCATTCTTCATGGCTTTTTAGGGGACTCTTCTGCACCTTCCCCCTCCCTAGTTTCCTCTTGAGCTTTGGAATTCTCCCATATGTTAAGAATACTGCAGCAGTGAATGCAAGGACATAGTATGGTTGAGTAAAATATTTCCATAACTGTAGATGTCCTTCCCTTCACTGCTGCAGTATTCCCTCCCTCCTTCCTTGTCCTTTGCCTTCCTGGATGTACAGATTACCTCTTGGGTTCCTTTACATGTGTTCCTACTGGGGACAGTCAGTTCTGACTATGGTAGGCCTGAACATCCCCTTTATGCCCTACGCTGTACTAGAAGTATTTGGGTGATGGTCAGTGTACCTTTAAAGCAACAGGAGCCTTTGGTAGACTGTCCGGATGTCGGGCTTCCATGGCAGGGAATTCCCATATGTTAATTCCCGTATGTTAAGAATACCGGAGCAGCAGTGAAGGCAAGGACATCTACTGTTATGGTAAGATTTTACACAACTGTACTTTTCTGTCTAGTCTAACCCAGTTATTATACCTTAGGGAATATGTAAATTCTCTCCAATTTCCTACTACTGAATTCACTTCTTCCATATTAAATATTTTCATAAATTTCTATAGAAATCTACCCTCGTTTTGTTATATTTTCCCCATCTAGGATGACTAGTTACATCCTCACTGTTGCAAATAAAATTGCATTCCCCACCTATAGTAATATTTTCTCCTGACAGCTGTTTTTTTTTTTCTCTCCAATTTATTTTTTAAGTTTCATAATATAAGTTTTAAGTGGAATATAATTACATGCCAGGGTAATCCTTCTCTTTACCAGTAGACCATTACTAGTACAAATCTAACATTGTCTTTTTTTCCCCCTCTTCTACGGCTATTGGAGTACCTGTAGCAATTCGTATAAGTACTCCTCTTTTCCTTTGTCCCTAATACTCTGCTGAATATCCATCCTGATTTTTTTAATCAAACTCACATGTTTAGTTCTTTCCAAAGGTGTTTCCTGTAGCATTGCTATTTGCACTCTGCATTTTTAATATAATTTAATATTTTTACCCTTTTGTCTGTATCTGTGAGACATTCATATTCCAAAATGATATGGAAAGTGTTGTAATTATGATGAGATTATTATTCCTACATACCGTATATGATAGTTTGTGTGTATTCTAGCTTTTGTGATGCATGCACCTACTAATAATTGACATGTTGATTATTTTTATACAGTTGTTTCTTGTCAACTCCATTTGAACTTGTATCACATTTTACAAGATTTTTGATTTAATGAAAACACCAAAAAAAGAAGAAAAAAAACCCACCTCCATAACCTATTACAAACACACCCAACTGTGTACATCTTCAGATAATTAACTTTAACCCTCTTAATGTGAACAATCATCCTAAATAAACAGCTGCACACAAAGGCATCATCAGATCTAAAGTTAAGGTTATCCATGTTAAGATACATTTCACACTGTGCTCCTACTTGCACTAATTGCTGACTGTTTTTGTTTTATTTTTATTCCCCTCTCAGATGTGAAAAACAACTTGCATACTGTCAGAAAACTAACTTTTAACCTCAAAGAAACCATTGTTGTGGCTTTTCATTGTCCTATAACTAGTTTACCTCAATGGAAACATCAGGAAAAATGTATCCCTCAACTGCAGGCTTCTAACATATTGAATATTTATTGCTAAACTAAACTTTTTGTTACATTGAATGTTCTCTTATTTACTGGTTTCCGCTTAAAACTTATTAGATTAGGCCAAGCATCTTAATCCAGACATTCACTTATGCAACGGTAAGAGAAAATGTATCAGCTCTACATATATTATAATCTGTATACTTTTACACCCCACCCCCCATCTCAGCAACCCAAGATTACAGTCTGTTAATTTAAACATGCTTTTGTCAAGTCTTTTTCCCTTTTTGCATCGTAATGTCTACATTTCTTAATACTAAACAGGAGAAAGGAAAAAGGCATCTGTTAACTTTGGTATTTTTATTACATACAAAATTATCTGAAGATACTTTACTATATAACATGAAATTTATAACTTTAAACATTTTGCAGAAATACTGTTTAGAACAGAAATTGTTTTAAATACAGTTACCTTTTATGTTCCTCTTCACTTCCTCCCTAGTGTCCTTCCAAATATCAATGACATGAAGTGGGACAAAAGCCTTTCAGTCATCCACAAGTTTAACAAAGTCAGCAAAAATCCTTTCTTTCCACTTTTTCTTGTACAGCCATATTTCACAAATGTGATTGATGCTTTGTAATCTCACATTTATTCACTAATTTATGTGTTGCTGGTTGTCTTCCTGTTTATCTGCATCTCCCAACTCCAGACTCTGGTTCAATTCCTAGGTACTCACAATTCTTCTAGTCAACTAGTGTATTTCTCTCTCAAGCATTTTCCTTTGAACAATGGAAAAGGTTTCACTGGCAAAGTCTCTCTATGAGCTTTATTGCCAGAAAAATTAGACACAGAGTCCCCTTCTGTTTAATGGCTCACTTTTGTTGAATAAACTTTTGTATTTTCTCCTTGGCTTGTTCTGCGTCAAAAATGACTTTGATCCTCCAGGAAAAAAAATATTCTGAAGAATGCTGCATGAAGCAGCTTGACACTCACACCTGCTTCTTGACATTCCCTTGATTGCTGGAACAAATTTGCTTCTCTTCTGCTTAGTGTAGAGTAAATAAGCATTTTCCACAAACATTACTTTTAATACTTCACCCTTCTGTCACAGTTTTGTTTGGATCAACTCTTTCCACTGCTAGGATCACATCTTTACTAATACAGGTCTTGGCTGCTTTCTCATGGCCAGGTTTGGAGTATAAGCATGATGTGCCCTTTTAATTAACATCTTGCTGTAGAACACCAGTCTATTTGCTTCTTTGTGCCTTCATAAAATTAATGCAGTATCTTCCTTTCAATTTCTTTGCTACTGCAGAAAATCTCAGGTTTTCCCAGAGTTCTGTCTTCTAATTCTACCATTTTTTAAATATCTTTTGAGGAGTTTCCTACTCAGCCAGTCTTTTCTTCATTTTGACCTCTGATTTTTGCACTTTTATAATTTCATTTGAATATCTGTTTAAAGCTTCTTCCATTTTTTCTAGACTTTTGTTATTCCAGTTGTTATACTACTTCAGTGTCTTGTTTATTTTAATAAACAGTTCTGAGCACATTTAGAATATTGGAAGCCATGTGTTACACCATAGCTGGAATTTGAACGTATTTTTGCTGAACAGCACAGGATTCTTCCCGGTCATTGTTTTCTCTTCACCTTTTCTAGTTGATTTTCTTTCAGGCTGTCTTAGTTGTTTCTTTGCTGGCATTCAAGCAGTGAACTTACTAGGCAGTAAAAAATTTGCTAAAGGTGGCAGAGTTTCTGGCTGTTATCTTTCAGTTTCTTTTTTTACACTAGGATAATTGAAGTTGTTATTGATCAGTATCCTGCTATCTTGGGAGTGGTATGGGACCTTTCTGATGGTTATTTGGACTTGACAAAGCTTTAGTGCTTCATACTGCTTTACCAACCTTGACAAGAGTCTCTTCTGGATTAAGACTGACACCCGTCCACCTTTTTTCCCCTCCAGTGCAGTCGCTGGTGTAAATGTGTGGAGGGTATTATAGCCTTGCACTGCAGGAGGCCTCTCTGCTATCTTAAACCATGTCTCAGTCATTACACAAACATCAGTATCCTCCAGGGTGAGAAGGGCTTGTAGGTTTTGGAGTTTCTGGTTTAAGTTCCTAGCACTGATCCATAACACCTTCATAGTTTTCTTTGCTTGCTTCATTATGTTGGTAGGTCTATCAGGTTGTCATCACCCAAAAAAGGCACTGTGGGGGTGGACAATATCTTGGCCAATAATTAAAACCCTAGAGTGGCCAGATGCAGGTCATCCATGGTGAAACAGTGTGGTCTGTTGATCATATCCCCCCAGTCTGATAACTATAGGACCCCCTTTGAATAACTCCAAAAACTAAGCCAGTTATTGAAGTCTATTTTTTGCTTATATGTCGGCATCATCCTTGGAATAGGTAGAATGCTGCTCAATGCTAGACTCACTCCTACCTTAGACATATAGTCTGAGAGCTCCATCGTCTCTTCATATAGTCCAGAGAGGTACACCTCAAGTCATTGACACTGGCATGAACTGTGACAGTCATGCTGGTACTTGTTGTTCAAGGATTTGAGTGCATGCATAATTTGACAGATTCTGGCACTAGACAAGCAACTAACCATCACACTTTCATTATTCAGCTTGGTAAGAAGCACATATGTATGTCTTACAATGGAGTGATGCCTATCTTGTGAGCTTGGCATCTGTGCTTTTGGGACTCCGTGTAACATGGAGAGGGAAATATTTAAGGGGTACTATTTTAGAAAGTGTTAAAGGGTGGAATGATTTTGAGATTAAGAAAAAATTATCTTATAAAGAGAGAGTATATATTTTAAACTTTAGCACCTTCTAGTTTAAGCCACAAATGTAATTGGAAAGTATTTTTGTGATTATTGATGCTTTTCTGTTGGTGTTTTATTTAATGATTTAATTGAAGTGTTAATTGGTGCTTTTATATAATGAAGTTTGTGTATAAATTCTCTTGAAGGCTTTTGAGCCGAGGTACTAAGATGAAGTTTCGGCCAGATTTCCTCCCCTCGTTTTCTGTGGTATTTTTATTTTATTTTTTTACTTATTTATTTTATTTTGTTGTGGTATTTAAGCAACTAACCATCACTCTTTCATTGCTCAGCTTGGTAAGAGGCAAATCTGTGTGTCTTACAATGGATTGATGCCTATCTTGTGGGCTCTGCATCTGTGACTTTGGGACTCCTTGAACTATGTGAAGAGGTAGACTTAACTTGCTGAGTGTACTTATACCTCTGTTGTATTTTGGAGGTGTTTCAGTTATGTTAAAGAGCATAAAAAAAGACTGCTCAAAGTTCAAGACAAAAAGGTATTCTATGGCAAGTTGCTTGCTATAGTTAAATTACCAAAATCACCACACACAGTTTCAGCCCTGAACAGACTATAAATTCAGTATGGGCATTTGTTTACAAAACTGCAGGGATATCCTTGCAGCTTCAAAAGGCAATGCTGGTATTGCAGTCACACACCATCTTTGCCAGGCAGCCATGCTGTCTGACAGTTTGCACCCAGGGCAGCCCCTCACCCTAGTGATGGCTCTGTGTTGACTTATCAAGTTAATAAATGAACTAATTAAAATAAAATCACCCACCTCACTGATGAGTGTACTATAGAATGTCAAATTGGGTAGGTAAAACTATAGCAGTTTAAAACAGAAAGGCTAATACATATTGTGTTTTTGTATAAACCTTTCACCATTGACAGAGATCACTGACTTCAGATGACTAGCAACAGAGTTCCATTCGTATGGGAAATAGCTGTATCCATTGTTTTGATTACTATTTTGTTTTTGCTTTTGTAAGTTTAAGCAGTGTATGGAGTTTTGGTAATAGTCTTTGTTTGATGGTAAGGTGGGTGAACAGATCAGGATCATAGGAAGTTACTAGGCTAATGGCCTTAGGGCCTATACAGGCCTAGCCAAGCTCATACCTTTATTTCCACGATCAGCACGCACCTATTGCCCCTGTCCAATAGGGACACAGGTGGAATACCTGGGATGGATTTGCAGTCACCCATCCAATCATCCAGATTGTGTTTGAAGAGGGCCAATGAGGTCCTCTGTTTGACACAAAGTGGGAGTCTGTTCCAAAGGGGTGGTAACGTCTGGGAGATACTTGTCCCTCCAGCAAAATTTAATGTCACATACCAGGTTAAGGGCTTTAGAGCCAGTAACCCATGTACTGACTTTAAGAAATGAAGCATTTCCAATAATGCAGGGTCAGAGATTGCCTTGTATGTAAGGCAGAGATCACCTCTAAGTAGTCTGTATGAAACAGAATAATCTGACAGTGATTTCAGATAATCCCCATAGGACAGATGGTGAAGACCTTGAATTTTCCTTGTGAGGATCCTTTGTGGTTTTTCCAGTTGCTGCAGGTGCTTAGGTACAATACCAAAATGGGTGTTGTACTCAATTATTAGCTTGATGATGAAAGAATACAGGGAAGTTAAAACTTTTTTTTTCTGGATGCAATGTCCTTACTTTGGGATGAGCACTATAGAATGCCCTTCTTACCACTGTGGAGACATGGTGGTCAAAGCTAAGATTGCTGTCAACCTGTGTGTCCAGGTCTGTCACCAATGAGTGCATACTTAAGATATTGTTGTTGATGTGGTAGTTAGCAGGAGCATCGCTTTTACTAAAAGGAATGATGCATATTTTTGCTTTGAGTTTAAGGTAATGACTTTGGCAGCAGTCATTTGTTTGTGTAAGAGCCCCTTGTAGAATGTTGACATCATTTGGAGATTCTATGACTGCTACCAGTTTGCAGTCATCAGCAAACTGTCAGCCACAGACCTTTAGTTTTTGATTGTACTTCGGAGAAATAGATTCCAAACAGTAGAGGTTCCAGGACTGATCCCTGTGGAACACCACTGGATACAGGTCTGCTGTTGGAGGTGGATTCCCCTGTTTTGACTATATTAGTTCCATCAGTGAGCCAGTTAGCAACCCATCTAACAATGTAAAGGTTGATGCCTAGTTGGGCGAGTTTGTCAGTGATGCCTGAGTGGGGGATAGTGTCAAGTGCCTTGGCTAAGTCCAGGTAGCCTGTATGCACAGATTTCCCCTTGTCCAGGGCCTTGGTGACTGTCTTGCAGTCTACCAGGTTTAACAGGCATGCTCTCTTTTTGACATATCTGAACTGAGTAGGGTCAAGTGTTTGGAGATTACCTATATCTTTGTTGATAAGGTCCATGATGATTTGCTCCATGGCCTTGCAGATAAGGCTAGCCAGGGTAATAGGTCTATAGTTCCTGGAGTCAATGGAGGCACCACCTTTGTGCAAGGGAATAATGGTGGCTGTTTTCCATTCAGGTGGTACAAAGCCGGTGCATAAACTATTCTTGAAGAGTATCCAATGATGTTGCATGTTGGAGCCCATGTAGGGTGCAGCCTGGGATGTTATCAGGTCCCATAGATGCTGTGTTTTTGGCCTTAGGGCATTTACGACCTGCTCTTTAGAGATACAAAGTAGGGGACAGGTGGTACAGATGTTGTGGGGTACGTGTGGTGGGGACAGGGGAGTGAAGTTTTCATAGAACCTGTCAGCCAACAGGTTAGCTATGTCAACAGGCTCAGTATATGTGATATCATTAACTACCAGTTCTGCACAAATCTGGGCCTTTCCTTTTAGGCTATGGATGTAACTATAGAATGTCTTATGGTTGTCCTTTGTTGAGGAAGCTAATTTGGACTCGTAGGTTGTTTTGGAGGACTTCACAAGAAGTCTTAATTGCTTGTTTTAGCTGAGGCAGGAGTGTTACTAGTGTAGGAGGACTTGCTCCTTCTTACTCTTAGACAGCAATGTCTTCCTGTTATTTTTAAGTCTGTTAATGGCAATTGTCAACCAGGCAGGTCTGCGCTTCCTTGAGGAGCTTGTTTTGGTCCTATCAAAGTTTTTTATTAAAGATATCCCCTTTAAACCATGTAGTGTTTGGTGGTGGGTTGATTGGAAATAAAAAAAAAAAAAAACTGCAATATAATAGAAAAAGTTATTTCTGAGGGGATGTATTTTTAGGATTACCAATAACAGTGGCTCCATCCAGTAATTTAGGTAAAATGAGGATTTTGCTGTGTTGTTAGAGGTTGTAAAACAACTCTATTTTATTTTGTAGAGAGCTTCAATTTGTACAATGTATTTTTATGATGTGCACATGTTCTTGAAATATTAAGTTGCATTCCACAGTAATATTTACAGCATGTTACTAGTTTACCAGTTGTATCTTTTGTGGTTTTTTTGAATAAGAGAAGTTTCTTTTTCTTTTTATTCAGGACAAGATTATGTTGTAATCGCAAGATAAGGGTATTAAGGGCTTTCTGCATATCGGACTGTAGCACTGATAACCATGGATAAGTGTGGAATCACCAGAATATTGTACCAGCTTCACTCTGTTGGTGTGGATATAGGCATTGTATTTGTAAAGACCCATGTATTCAGCCTTGTGCAGTGTTAAAATATGAAGTAAATGTGGGGGATAACTCTGAAGGCTGCAGCCTGTGACCTGTTTTCTATGCAGACAGAGAACTAAGTGATTACTTACTGGATGTAGCCTATGTTTTGACATGTGTGTAGCAGGATGGAATGGTAACTCAAAGTCTTTTGAGATTTCAGGAAACAATAGTATCATGTGCAATCCCTTGTCTGGATTAGTTGCTGTGTAGTCTAGAAGCTTCATAAATTCATTTTGAGTTTTGTCACTACACCTGAAACCATGTTGCTTATGGACTATGCAGTTCATTATTTTAGACTGAGGGCTTAAGATATTGGTCTGTAATATGGTTCACCACTTTTAAACAGTGGGATTACCAAAGCTGGTTTCCATTTAGTGGGAAAGTAACCTTCACATAGTTTACTTGGTGGAACAATAAATGAGATGTGTTTCTTTAGGTTTTCTGGTGGAGCCCATGGAGGTAGAACTATGAATTTTTAATTTAGACAACAGCTTCTTTATTTTGGTTAATCAGGTTGGCTTAATGACAAAGTATGAATAGTTCTTGTTCTGCTTGATGTTTAGTGATTTTTCTGTTAGTTTCTGGCTTTTGGAGTATTGCTGATGAATTTTTACAAAGAAGTTAGCAGATTTATTTGCAGCATCTTGTATGTTATGGAATAGTTAGGTCTAGGGATTGTCTATTGTGCTTTTAGTTTTACCCAGTCATTTAGTGATGATGGTGTTCCTGGTATTCCAAAAGACAACAGGGTTATTTAGATTTCTTTCTTGTAACAGAGTAGTAGTTTTGTCTGTTTAATAAGTTGTTGACATCTTTTTTCTTTCTCTGTTTAAGTGAAGTAGTATTTTCAGAAATCTATATTCTGTATTTCTGCTTCCCGTGAGCTCTGATATTGATTTGTTTACCCAAGGTATACAGTTTTTCCATATTGAGACTTCCCTAGATGGTGTGTTTGCTTAAGATGCTTATTAGAACCAAGATGAATACCACTACATTAATCTCTTCTAGAGGCAACTGATTTGGGCTTCTTATGTTGATGGCTTTAAGAATGGTGCCAGTAGACTTGCATTTCCAGGTAAGGAAGACTGGATGATGATCACTTGGGGGATTGGTAAATTTCCAGTGACAGCATATTTTTGGGGTTGGTTGTTTAGAATTCAGTGCATATGGGGGTGGCTGCGGTGGTGCAGCAGTTAGCATTGTTACCTCACAGCAAGAGATTCTCCAGTTCGATTCTTGGCTGAGGTGCCTTCTGTGCAGAGTCTGCATGTCCTTCCTGCAGTCATGTGGGTTTCCTCCCACATTCCAAAGGCATGCAGTAGGCAGAATGGACACACTTAAAGTGTGTGTGTGTGTGTGTGTGTACACACACAAGTGAATGGTATGACTGAACTCTGCGGCAAGGCTAGCCACCAGGTGGTGTAAACCTTGGCTTGAGATGATTGTAACTGTTGAAGTGACTCCCCAACCCCACATGCAAAATGGGAAAAAGGGGTTATGGATGGATAGATGGATATCATTAGCTCCAGTTTATGGTCATTTATTATTTGTAAGAAGTTTAATGCTAGATAGTGAAAAGATGTAGCTGTTGACTATAAAAGAGATGATCATAAGTATACACACTTACTTGTGTTTGTCTAAGTAGTTACAAGATGAAAAGATGATTGCATGTTCTGATTGAAAGACATTACACACTGCTCTGGTGGTTTGCAGGCAACTGAAATTTCTGTTGTGCAAAGACAAACAGAACACTTTCCATAATCTCACTATTATTCACATGCAGTTAGAAAAGATTCATTGATTTGTCTTAATGTTGTGGGCAAAAAGGAATGTGACCAGATTTGTTGCTGTGACATCAGCAGTCCACACCAAGGAAACAGATGTGCAGAATGTGTATGCGCACACATTAAATGGGCTGCCATAGTTCTGGGCTGCATATATATAAAAATAAAAACATTTGTACCATCTCAATACATCTTGGCAGTGGGCAGAAAAAAACACAATGGAGCTTGAATGTGCAAAATATTTTACACCAGTCGTACATTTTATGGCACTAACTTGTTAGTCACCTTTGCTAATCGTTATGCAACTGTCAGGACAGCGAAAGCAGCTCTACCTTTCATAGTCTCACCACAGTATGGGTAGGGGCAATCTTTTTCCAGAAGTTTACCAAAGATCCTGTTAATTCCTGCAGTAATTATAAGAGGTAATATGGAAAATATATATGATACGTAGAATGTGCCTTTTTACATTAAATTTTGTATGTGAACATATACCATTTATGTTAAATTTTAAATATATGTACATACATTATTATCATTTGCTTCACCAGTTACACATTATTTGATACTATAATTCAACTAGCAATATCTAAATCAGTACAATGCCTACATAGAAACTGTTAACAATAGTATGGTTTTCATTGGCTATATGATGAAGTCCCCTTTCTGTTAAATGTACATACATGGTATACATATTGAAGTGTTTCATTTATCAGTTTGGTAGTGGTTCAATACAGTTGTATTACTGGTGATGAAACTTGTGCCATTTATTGCTATGTTTGCACTGAGATTATATACTGCTATGAGTGATATAGTTTTTACTGAACAATAATTGATCATTGATGTATCTGTTTGTATTATCCTTTTGGCTTGGGTCATGGCAGGAAGTGATCCATGGCTTAATTCACACACGTTTAACAAAATAAAAATCAGTAAATGAAAAGCAATATTAACATGATTTAACTGAGATTTATAATTAACAGTATATCAGCAGATGTCAGTTATTGTAGCTCTCCATTTTCTATAAATTTTTTGAGTCTGTGCATCTTCTGACAACTGTTGCTGAATCTGAATATTGTGTATTTTGCTTGTCGGTAAATAATCTGCAGTCTGAAAACCCCTCTGCTACTTAAGACAAATATGTCATGAAATAAGAAAAACACTTTTTTAAAAAAAGTATTTTAAAATTTAATATGGAATTATTTGTACAGCATTACTCATTACAACATTATAAGTAACACACAACAAGGAAAAACAAAAAGCAAACAAACCTTTTCTAAAGAAACCAGCAGGGAACAAAACTATCAAATGCAATAACAAAATAAAACAAGTATTAAACAACTTTAACAGCGATTATAATCTTGTTTTGACAGTACTGTCATGTATTCTAGTACTGTCCCTATTTCACATAAAACAACATAAATTTCATAAGAATAGAATTGGTTGGTTGACATACCCAGCCTTTAGTTTCTGTATGTCCTTCCAACAACTGCAGCATGTTTCTGCTAAAGGAAGAGCACATTCCTAATGTGAGTTTCCATTTTGTTTGTAGAAAACAAAAAGTGGATGTCAAAATACCAAGTACACAGTAATGTGTTTATCCTGAGCTAAAACACTAGTGGGTGGTTCAACATGCTTCCTATCCTCACTGCAGCACCCTTGCCATAAAGCTGCTTCCTGCAATGCCATGCACATGGTCCTTCTCCTGTCCCAGCATTGTTACGGTGTGGTGCTGGACTTGCATAACACTAATGCAGTGACTGTAGATTCTGATTTAGAGAAGCCCAGAGCACTGGCATTTAGTGGTGACTCATTAGGACCTGCTCATGGTACTAAAAGGACAGTCATGCTAATCATTACCTTACAAATGTGGTGTTTGCTGCTGGCATAGGATAATAGGAAAGTGACTACACTACATCCCTGCTGTGTAATGGAGGAAGTTTTACATTTTGTGTAGTCGAACAATAGATTTCAGACTAGTGAGGTAAAACTGAATATGTCACCAATGTTGTGCTTGAAATGCATTGAGTGTACAGCTGTGGAGTTAGAAGGTACTTACAGCACGGAGACCCATCACCAAGCAGTAAGGTGGTTTACTTGGTGCAATTATTCCACTGTTTCGGTCTGAATTTTCAGAGAGAGCATTTTGTCAATGACAAGTGGGTTATCAAACACCATCTTAACAAACAGCAGCCCAGTACAAACCTACTATAACCATGTCCCACTGGCATAATGTGTCCCATTTTATAATGTCTGGGGAGTTCCAGCCCAACTGTTTTCAATTTTAAGTGCATTCACCATGAACATGAAAACTGAGATGCTTACTAGTAAATGATATGCATCTTCTTTGTCAAGCGGCATTCTGTAGTTTGGAATCTACACCTCAGGACAGTTTTTATCTTGGACATAATCAATCAGTATCACAACACTAGTTCCTGTTAACAAATAACCATTACTAAGCCACAGGCACTGATTGTGCCAGTGGTAGTTATTCAAAAGGAACCTGGATGAGTTGATGGGGCACTGCAAATTCTTACTGGGGATAGTGTCCATAACCCTCCTGGACATGCCCAGTCATTACTAAATACAGTCTGGGTATTAACTAGAGTATCTATGGTATTACATTGGGATGAAATGGCTAAGCTTAAAATGACTTCTGGGTCAATAGCCTAGTAACCTCCTATGAAGTTTGTATCTATAAATGGATGATTGTCCATGGCAATGCAGGATGTGGAATGTAGACTGTATTAGTGATGTATAACTGAACTCTGTATACTCTGCAGATGTATAACTAAATTACAGTTGCACAACTATGACCTCAGCATATCAGTTAACCTACCTTCTGTTCCTGAGCTGTTCTTAGAACAGGTATTGAACTAACGAGCCTTAGCAGGTCTTCAAAGACCTGGTCAAAGTACCAGGTATTGTCTCTGCTTTGGGGCAAGATGACTTTCACAGTCTCCTCTACTAAAAGCACACCATATCATTCCAAGGGTAGTGAGCATATAGGCTCAGCACATTGTTACCCAGACTGCGGTCAGAGAACTGCAGTTATAAATCCTTTTTTGTTAGAAAAAATAAATAAAATGTATTATGTTTTTTTTCCATAATACACTGAACCAGAATGGAACTGATAACTTCATGTAATGTGTAGACCTTCTTCCTGCATTGGGGAATGGGTAGCTTAAATGTTTACTTCCTTTTATATTTATTTTTGAAAGATATCCATTTTGTTTGGTCCTGTATGTCATGTATGAAGAGAAAATGTTAAGCTCCTTGGTACCTGAAAGGAGTATGGTATAGATTCTACAGTGACTCTAAGACCCTCCTCTATTTGTTGTTTTTCTATGTCTGTAAGGTTTGTAAAGGCATACAGTACAACAATGACACTATTAAAGAATGTACTTCAGTTAAAAGCTTTGCTGGTCAGTTATCAGTCTTCTGTATTTAAATGCTGATAATAAATTAATTAGTCTAATAGGTGTTTAGGAATGTTAAGCCTGACATTATATAGCAGAGGTAACATTACTAGCCTCTAAATGTTTAAGGAATACTTTATGAAGTAAGGTAGCTTGTATGAACATTCCTCATATGTGTGTGTGTGTATGTATATATATATATATATATATATATATAAAATATGGCCAGTATAGCTAACCTGACAAATCATTACAACAGCATGACAGTTGAAAAATCTCAACCTATACTATCAGCATGAAATGAAAGTTATTGATATTTGAAATCATACATATTAATTTAGAGTGGCCCTTATAAGAAGGGGAATAAACAATTTGTTTGAGAATGCAACTTTAGTTTAGGGACTAGCAGTTTAGAAATTACATTATGATTAGGGTACTGAAAGTACCTTAGGAACTGAGTTGCCTTTTACATATTTTGTAATATGCTAATTAATGTAAACAGACATGAGTTTTTAATTGATAATTTGAATGCTATGGTTTCTAGTGCTTCTTGTGTTTACATTATGGTGTTCAATCATATGGCACAAAGCAAATAATGCAGTATGTTAAATTTGAAAACTGTACTTCTAGAAACCAAGCCTGGAAGTGAGCAAAGACGTTAATGAGTGAGGAGAGGTTTTCTGTAGGCAAGCTAAATGTAAGTTAGTCCTTCACAAATGTGCACTTGGGGGTGAATACAGAGATTCATAGGTTTGAATGTCAAATTTAACAATATACTAATGTTGTAGAAACTTGACAGACCCAATCCTGTATGTATTTTTATCATTCATAAAATTACTTGGTTTTATATATATATATATTTGTTTTAGCCTGTTTTTCTCTATGTTTATAGTTTTATTATTATTATTCTAAGTAAGTTTGAAGTATGAGTTTGGTTAACGGGGGGGGGGGGGTTGGGAGTTAGAAATGACAAAGAGCACTGTTACAAAATATGGGACAAACCTTTGTCAGCTCAGCTTGTACTGCTAATTTGTGTAAAGTGGGTATGGTGGTAGTAGCACAGACTGAAAAAACAGGTACTGATGAGTGGAAGGAAATGGTAGTTTGACAGTAGATATGTACCTTCACACACGATCTTTCTTGTACATCTGCCAAAGCCATTGGCAACATGACCATTCATACCACATAGAAAATAGACAGCAGAAGTGTCAGTTTGAATTACAATAGACTGCTACAATTGTATAGTCTTGAGGGGCATTCTCGGGTTTGTCTCTGAAGTCTTGAAGGTGTCCTCAAGAGAAGACAGGTAGTTAACTGGCTGAACAGGCTAACAGTAACACATGCAGGCTGACTCACTTGTTGAGGTTAAACACCTTTATTCAAAAGCATAAATGGGTAGTTGATTGCGTCATTTCTTTAACCATTAAGTAACCCTTGTTTTCTATGTTGCAGCTCCTCACTTAGCCCTCACCTGTATAATGTTCATCTGGGTAATGTCAATTTAGGTGACAGACAACTCATTCAGAAGTCGATGATCAATTTCCTGTTCCTCTCATTGAATGTTTCAGATAGAGACCACTGAAATGTGTCTGACTGAATGCCATAATGGATGGAAAGGGACAATCTTGTTTACAGTGACTGCAGAGTTCCACCTTCTTCATGATAGCATCATATCAGAGTTGGTGTATATATAAGTAAAAGGAGGTATGCATGGGAATGGCTTGACTCCCAGCAAAAATGTATTATTTATTTACTTACAAGACAACTTTTGAAATATGTGGCTGTTAATAAGTTGCCATTTTGACAGGTAAGTAAGTTCAACTGCCTTACCACAATCTGCTAGGACAGAAGGAGTTGGCTTTCAGAATTATGGAGCAAACCTTTCCCTCTGTCCCATCTATTATGCACATGATTCCCATCGCTGTCATTTTGATAACACTTTTCTCTACACAACTACCATTGCTTTACATCCGTAGTTCTTCATGTTCAGGTGAAGTGCACCTAATGCATGACTGCATGCAGTTATCTGTTCAATTTATTTTTCACAAGCAATTTACTGTACTATAGGACTGATTGCCAGTGGTTATCTAATAGCTGGCATATCCAGTGAGAATAAAACAGTACAACTAATAAAGGTGTTTATTCTCCATAGTTAAGTCACTCGGCTACTAAATACCTATGGTAATAAGAACATGACCTCCTAAGCACACATGGACCTGTCTCCTCTCTACATATGTGTGTGAGGACAGTTTTGATAAGGGAAATGTATCCATTAAAATACTGACACACTCCTGTCTCTGACCCCCCTCCCCCCACTGAAATTCAGGGAAAACAAAAACAGTTAATTTGTAGTCTAAGGAAATGGGACCATGCACAACATAAAGGATTCAGTGGAAGGGAGATTGGTTCCCCTTCAAAACCTCAGTACGAAAACAATGTTGATTTAGCAGGCCTAGTTCAAGAAGGGGTATCTGGAGACAGAGTATGGCAGTCCCATTCAACTTAGCTGAGCTTATACAGAAATCAAAGCAATTGGGTCTAATATTTAGACATTCACAAATTAACTGGCTAAACAAAAGCACAACAAATTAAAATTTGTCTAAAGGGATAACAGACACTGAGGCATACAAGGGCTCACTGAAAGACCCTCGCAACAAATGGGGACAACCGACAAATTCATTATAGAGCTTTTCAAAAGAGTTGCAGTCAGGAAAAAAATATATATGATTCTGAAGGTCATGCTAGATTGGTATTGTTACTGCTGGCCTTACAGAATAGAGAGAATGTAGGAATATTGTGACAAATGTCAAGCTGGATAGTGTAGTAGCCTTATATGCAACATGCTGCATAAATCTAAAGCCCAATGACCACATTAAGGCAAAACAAGTGCAGTAACAGTGACAGGCACCATAAATGCACCAGTCACCACCTGATAACAAGACCAGAGTATTAACAGTGTCAGGCTCTATCAATCCCTATCCAAAACAGGAAAACAAAGTGAG
Organism: Protopterus annectens; assembly: GCF_019279795.1. NCBI lineage: Eukaryota > Metazoa > Chordata > Ceratodontiformes > Protopteridae > Protopterus > Protopterus annectens. The sequence continues at coordinate 242,623,277 of NC_056733.1, read as the reverse complement.
AGTATTAACACTGTCAAGCTCTATTAATCCCTAACCACAACATGGAAACAAAACAAGAACATTAACAGCTTAAGGCTTTGTAGAGCTTCAACCACCCGTAGACACAAAAGAGCAGTAGTAGGATCAGGTCTCTTCTTTCAGGGTACTGGCAATATTTTAAGGACAAGCAGAGGGTCTAGTCACTTCCTGTGCATTGAGCAAAAACTGTTAATTTGAGTGTTACATCTAAAGTACATACTGAGCTAACATACTACTGCCAAGAAAGCACTGTACCAGGCTGGCATCAGCTTTAATGTAGTTTCACTGTACACATTGTGCTATGCACTGGACAGTTGGAGTTCACCACTGACACAAAGGTTGAATTCTCAGAAAAAGAATTTCTAAGTTTACAGACACTTTAAGTAGATATGCAGTGATATTTTGGAGAAAACTGAAACTCCAGAATTACTTGATTACAGTTTGGAAATGATCGAAAAAAAAAAAAAGAGAGCAACAAAAAACTGCAGGGGCAAAATTAAAATGTAAACATGAAAGACAGGGAAGCTTGGGGTTCTAGGAGCAGACAAAAATCACATGCTATGATACAGATGGGATATCCATACTATTAAAAGGATGACATAAAATTTCATCTTCACAAGGTATTACATGCATACTCATAAATAATACAGAACATTGTAGGAAGCCAAACAGGGCATGATTAAGAGTTCAGATTAATTCCCCACATTAAAGAAAGTGGAGCTTGAGTTACAAACACACAATGACTGCTATAGAAGAGTGAACAGGAGTGCCATCCAGGAACATAAAAGTGGCTGGAGTGTTAAATTAATGAAGGTGGGTAAACTAAGAGAAAAACTTTGATGCCATCATTTTTTCCAGCCATAAAATGGCTTAACTATGAAAGTTAGAATTAAGTGGGAGGATGATGTCATTTTCCTCAACTGGATAAGTGAGATTAACAAACTGTCTTGTAAAAAAAGAAAAAAGCTATGTGTTGAGAGATGAAAAAATGGGAAATTACATGGTATGGAGAGCCAGTGGCAGATTTAGGCATGGGCATGCGCCAGCCCATTTATAAGCTTGTTTTTTTTTTTTAATATCAGGACGTGCATCTTTTCTTCCCAAAGAATCCTGTCACCAACACGCCTAATATATCGGAAATGCGATTGGAGGTTGCAGTCAGATGATTTTTTTTTTAAATGATCCTCCAACTGCATCTCCATTGTAATTTAGGCGCGTTGTTGACAGCTGGGATATCGTTGTAAGTAAAAGCTTAGTTAACCTTGTGATAAGACAGAAGAAGAGTTTAATTTTAAATTAAAATCAGTCGGACAAACAAGTTTGAAACTGCTTGTCCAGTGTGAAGGAGTGATATGCACTGAGGTAATTATTTGCTAATTCTTTGATTTTATTGAACCCATTTTCAAGGATCTAAAGAAGCGGTAAAGTTGAGAGAGTGCTGCATTTGATGCACTTACAGCATAAATTATGCAGAGTCTTCCAGTAGTGGTTTAAAATGCAGTAATATAGTTTGTTTTATATGTAAAACAAGTTGGCAAAAAAGATGTTTTGTTCTGTGGTTGATGGCAGGCATTAAACTTTTCTATAGAAGGCACACGTTTTAAGTGGAATTGTTATAGCTTCTTTTTTCCCCACTGGTGTAGTAAAATAGCGTTTAGCTTTAGAAAAAAGCTTTGTATTTGAACAGTTATTTCTACTGGTACAGACTTTTAAATTGGGTCTTTCTGCTTGTGTTAGAAAATGTGCAAATGTTCAAGTTGTGTACATATTTAGAGACTTGCTATCTCCCTACCCAGTGTGTTTTTTTAGGCTGATGGGAAACCCATAGAACAGTGTACAAAAAGTAAACGAGTGCGTGCACCGATCCTCCAGTACATGCTGCTTCTGGGGTGGAACGATTTATCAGATTATTAAATAAGCAGGCCCAGCCAAACTTTTGAACCATTCCCGAGTCAAGCATCAGGAAGCACTGAGCATGGAGGTTGTTCACAACATCTCAGCACTGAATGACAGTTTGAACACTTAGCATCACAGCTGGAAGTAAACTGGATGAACATTTAAAACAGAGTAATCACAAAAATTATCTTACCAACTGTTTCTGTATTTAAAGTTGGTCTTTCCCTGGCTCAATGTTAAAACGCAAGAACGTATGCTGTAAACACATATTTTATTTGTTTTTGCAAACAGCATCTAACAGATGAGTGTATGTATGAATGTTAAAAAAAGGACAGACAAAGCATATAAAACATTGGATTATGTCTAAGGCGATCACATCATGTGCATTCACTCTTCTGTCATGTGTAGACCGTACTTTAAGCTCTGCACCAGAAAAGCTAGAATAGATGCACATTGACTTATTAGAATGTAAAACGCACCTGCCAGAACAAAGAGCAAGAAGCATTTTGGTATGTATGAGCCAAATCAGAATTCAACAGTATCGATCAGGGGTAGACAGCCCCAATTACCAATGACAAAGAGCAGTACTCGGTGATATTCCTGCTTGGTACAGCAACAAAGGGGAATATTTTGATTAGTGGCATCACAACATTACTTTTCTGACAGTATTTTCTTGAGATGTACTTACTATGATGACCAATACAAGTTTAAAGTATACTCCACCTTCCCATTTCATAAGTATCACCTCAACCCTATAGTTTGTCTGCTTGTAAATATCTTTCAAGTCATGATTTTTGGCCTTCTGTTCAGAAAAAAATGTGCTTACCCTTGTATATATTTACTAATACAAAATATGTGAGTTGATTCAGCTATCGCCAACCCTTCTTGTCAAATGCCTCTCTAGGGCAATGTACATATACATAGATATTTCTTACAACACCTTATGTCCAAGGCACTTGGTGTACTAAAATGCTTAGTGAGTTTACAAGACATAAATGCCAACGCAGTGCACAAACAAGACTGCTCAGCACCGTTCACCAATCAATACTTTGGTTTGTACCTGTAAAAAGTTTGCACAGAACCTCAGCCCTGAAGGAAGGGCATTCACAGTGGAATAAAACAGACAGGAAACACACGGGTGTGACAAGTACATTTATTTCCCCTACAGCTCCGTTTTTAAAGACCACAAACATTCTAACACAAGCCAAAGCTCACTATGTGTGACTACAAAGCTGTATGTACCTTGATGTGCCTCAGTATAGCATGTGACTAAAAACAACCACCCGGACACTGACGACGAGACTATGCATTTACCATAATCGTGCAGTATACTTTTATATTTATCAATGATATGCAAAATTATTTTTTTTTAATTTGCATACTTTTTTGTTTAATACTGTCCTAACCTTCTCTGCTGTTATTCCTAGCCTCGTATCTGCAACGGGGTCCGTCCAAAGCGATTCAGGGTGTTGACCTTATTAATACTGCTATAATTTTTTTTGACATTGTCAGTAATGCTGCGCAGTGTTTTGTGCATTTTCCTAATCGGTGACCACTGTAAATAATATGCTAAGTGGAAAGCACAGAATTAAAGTCAAATGTACTTGGTCTTCAGCTCCCCCATTACTTCATTTTATATGCATTTTTGCTCAGTTTTAATTGTGTAGTCACTTGCTAAATAGCTTTTAGTGTATGTTTATCCAGGGGTTACATCTTCACTCAGGTGTCCCTAAGTTTGATTCAGATTTAACTTTGTCCCTCCCGACTGGTAACCTTTGCAGAAATGGTGGTGAATTACACTTTCACTTGAGAAAAAAAAATGTATATTATTTCCCATTCTCCTACTCTGTCAATGTAAAGTGTCCCTGAGTATTTCTGGATTTGTCCCTGATTGGTGAGAGCGACAGTTTTAAGTGAATGTACAAACCTTGTAAAATATCTCCTTACCATATGCCAGCTTGAAAGTCTACTGAATGTAAACCATGTTATACAAATAAACTGCTGCCAAGGGGAATTAGTTCCTGTATATAATGAGTGCAAACTCTGCTCTTTCTCCATGAAGTTGATCAGAAAGTACTAGTCCGTCCCCATCTATTTAAGTTTGACATTTTCTCAGAAAGGAAAATCTTTCTTTGAGGTCGGGAGAAGTTCACAGACAGAATTTTAAAAGTTAGATTAAAAATTTTCTGTTATATCTATATCCTTAAGCTTTCAGCTGTTAAAAAAACTTTAGGAATCTGAATATGAGGTTTTATGTTTCTGAGTTTGTAGTCCGTGGACGTGGGTAGATGCTATTCTGGGGACAAGCCCAGAGCCGTGCAAGCTGTTATGTAGACTAATACAACACAGTTAATAAAAGATTATTCTGAAACAAAGACTGGGTAAATAAGCTGAACCATAACAAAGACATTTGCTTTTATAAAATTGCCAGTACTTATTTTAATATTTAAAGTGTTAAAGTTTCTGAGCAGCAGAATTTGTCCTGTTGCTTCTCATTTTGTACAGGGAAAGTTGTATATGTGTGATTCACCTGTACCAGCATTAGAGTGTTACAGTCAATCTGCAGTGATGAATGGGATTGTTCATTTTGTACTTTTTAACATAGCTCTTAACCAAACAGGGACAAATGTTAACAGAATCAGGGACATAGCCAGAGTACATCAGAGACACTTTTAAACTGTTAGTACTATTTATATGAGACATTGACATAATAAAGTAAGATGAATTAATATATATCGTTTGATGTTAAAGGAGTATACACCCTTACTTATTGTCACTATTAAGTGCAATTCACTACCTTTCCTGCAAAAGTCATTTGTTTTAGGAGGAATGAAGAGGGACAGAGCTAAGATTTGAGTCAAATTTAGGGACGTCCCTGAAAATCAGGGACAGTTGAGAGGCAAGCTTTTTAATGGAGAATTTTTGCAGTAATCATGCTTTTCCCCCAGGGCCTCCACTGAAATGAGTTTCTGACCTAGTCGGACTTTCCTGTTTACCAAATGTTAAATAAATAAATTACAAGCTGTCACCTACTTTTGGCTGACCTTCAACCTCTGCATGTGTTCATGCCTGTGTACTACATCAGCTTTGCTTTACTTTTAATGACAGGAGTGTTCATTTTACTCATTTTCTGTAGTTCCGTAGGTTTTAAGAAGAAATGGCTTCATAAGTAATAGATATGCTATTTGTTTATTGTTTTCATAATCATTTTCCGTAGTTCCTAGGCAACTAAATGGGAAAAAATCTCAAGACAAACTGGGACAAATCTGAAAATAATCATGGATAATCAGGGACACTTTTTAAAACATTAGTACTCTTACCTTGAGATGTTAACAGAATAACTTAATGTGAATTAATATGCAGTTTCTGAAGTAAAATAAGTCCATAACTCTAATTATATTGTAATTATTTATTGTGTAACCCACCAACACATCCCCAAAAGTGACCAGTTTTAGGAGGGAGTAAGAGGGACTGAGCTAGAATTTGTCAAAATTAGGGACAGTGGAGAAGTATGTTGTAGGGTATAAGTACTGTTAATAACTAGCCACCTTACCCCGCCTGCACCCACTGTCAACCATGGAAGGAATGCATGTCAATCACAGACAGAACGCCCAAGGCTACGCTAAGTTGGGTGCGTGTTTGTCTGTAGGTGTCAGAGACAGGTATGCAGCTTGTGCCTGGAAATAAAAGTATGTATGACACTGTCCATCATTCTCACTAGCAGGACTGATTACAGTAAACTCTCAGTTAACCGGAACTCAAGCAACCGACAAAAAAAAATTGAAGAAATATAGTACAGTATGAACAATTCAATTTTCATGTGTTGCACTTTCTGCCCCCCCCCCCCCTGCAGAAACATACCTTATGTTTTTAAAGTTTGAGTTTTAAAAAGGAAGATAGGAATAAATCCCCTCTCTCTCCAACCTAAGAGCAAGTCAAACCAAACAAGTCAAATCGCTAAAATGGCAACACTTGCTCCACACTCACTCAGTTTGCATCAGATTGTACATTCTCTCTCCGATCTCTCACACACAGTCTCTTGAGTTTTCACACATGCATTCCCTCACTCTTTCTCTCTGATCTCTCTCACACACACATTCTGTTCAGCTTTCATACATCTCTCTGATCTCTCACACACAGTTACTTCTGCTTTCATACATACATTCACTCACTCTCTCTGATCTCTCACACACACAGTAGATTCTGCTTTCATACATGCTCTCACTCTTTCCCTCTCTGATCTGTCACACACACACACACACATACACACACACACACACACACACACGTTTCAGCTTTCATACGTATCTCAGATCTCACACATAGTCACTTCTGCTTTCACACATGCATTCACTCACTGATTTCTGATGCACACAGTCTCTTCTGCTTTCATGTATGCATTCACTCACTCACTCTCTGTTTATTTAATTCAATTCCAAATCACTCAGGGTGCCATGGAAAACTGTTCCGTGCGCCATGCTTTCTAGCAGAAATATACATTTAAAATATTATTATTCCAGCCAGGCTTTTAATTACAGTATTTCAGTATTAAAATCAAATCAATACAGTGTTTATGGTAGGTATGGTATAGTATAGGGTACAGTATTTTCTATTTTTAATAGTAACTCTCAAGCAACCAGAAACTACAGTTATCTGGCATCTACCAATCCCCATGGGTGCCAGTTAACTGAAAGTTTACTGTACTAACCTTGGGTGATTCTGTTGATATTTCAAGAAAACAATTTGTGAGTGAGGTTTCATGCTGTTGCAGTACATCACAATGGTCACGGATGCTTTATTACTGAAATGCATATCACAGCAAGAGTACTGTACAGCACCTTGCCTTATTCTAGTCTTTCATACTTCTCAAGTGTACCTCATTATGAGAAACATTCCTCATTTCTTGTCTGAAAAATGCCCATGTTCCACATTGAAAGGATCTGTCATACATTTAGTCTTAAGAATTTTTCTAACTTATATCCATTGTAAATAATACTGAATCAAATTAATTCATCATAAGAACATCTTTTAAGTATAAAGTAACACATGCAACCATCGTGTGAGCTTCCTGGATGAAGTTCTTAGTAACCTTAATGATTAAGGGAGTGTTCCAAGACAGAAAGAGTAAATATAAGAGTTACTTATAGAATTAGGGTACCATGAACAAAAAGATCACCATTGAGAATAATAGTACAAGATCCTTGAAACTGTAGAACTCTTTGGATAGTGATGGCATTTAAAATATTAGTTCTGATAATTTGAAAATGCTTAGGGCCTTGCCAAATCCACCAGAAACATTAAGAAATTGGCCAGAATTCATATATTCAGAAGGAGATCATTAAACGGTTATGTAAATTGGACTTATAAAAAATCAGGAATGGTAACTAATAGAGATGAGAATACACAGAGACTGCAATTACATATTCCAACATGCCTAAAGTGGGTCTTTAAGAGGTGAATTGTATTTAGCTCTGGATGCATTTTAGTGTAAATCAAGTAATGTTATATGTGTGGCTTTCTGGGAAAAATGCTCAGCATTTTAGATCAGTAAAGCTACCAGGATGCCAAACAGAAGGATATAGAAGCATTACAATGCTATCAGGACAACTGGTCTAGGGTAAAAATTTTAAGTTTAAATGCTAGAATCTATTTTTTTCTACTTATGGTGAACACATCTTGGCGTAAGGAAGTAGAAAAGTGTAGTAGATGCCCAACCTAAATACTGGATGCTAAAAACAAATGCTTAAGTATTTTGTAACTACTTAAGTACTCTGGGATTGTTAATGTGAAACTGGGTTGCAGTTCCAGAGTTTAGCTATGTATGTGAAATATAAGAAATCTCTGTAAGAGCTGTACAATGTGTGTGTCAGGACCAGATTTTTTTAACCAAATGTCTCTTGGTGTACACCATTGCACATTGTAATGGACATTTTTCTGTTAAGTTAGGGTGTTATATGCACTTTTAGCTGGAAGTAGGACACTTATTAGAAAGTTCAAGCAAGCCAAGTTAATGGAGGATTGTAGTAATGAGTTTTGTTGGGCTAGTTAGTTGCAAATTTAATAATTTTGTTATAGCCCTGCCCCTAATCCAGTTTGGTGCACCACTGCAGCAGGTGGTTACAGTGCAACAGACAACTCTTCCTGGTCATATAAGCACAACTTTAACTATTTTGGATCTGCTGTTATGAAAAGTCCAGTGTTCATTTTTATATTATATTATATTATATGAAAAGCACCATCTCCGAAACCATATCGTCAAGTAGCACGTGAATCTGTTTGTCTCTGGAAGGGAGAGTTGTAGCAATTTATTTTAATATTTATGTTCAGACTTTACATTTTTCATATGCCACTGTAAGGTTTTACTGTTTGGTGGGATTATGAGAAGGACATACTTTCTGATTGGAGAAAAAATAAAATAAAATAGATGACTAAAACACTGATTGCAGAAAAAAGCCATTGTGTAATAAACATACACAAAATACTGTGTAGATAATGGTAGTATTTACCACAAGTGTGGTCTGTTTAGTTGTTCTTTCAATGTTGGGATTCTGGGTAAAACTAAAATGATTCAAACCATGTTGCAGTTTGTCTTATTTCGGATTTTACCAGCAGGATTATTGAGCATTGCATACCTCAAATGCAGTGGTCATTGGCTCATTGTTTTGTGAATTTTAATTTATTTCTTTTTATCCAAGAGAGAACTTCAGTAAGTTTAAAGCTGTTTGTTATATTTCATTTATTCCGCTCTGGGATAGAGACCTGCAAAGGTAGAAGTGTAGTGTTGAAAGTCATTGTCAGAAAAAAACAGACAGTAATAGGGATATTAGTAGAACTGAACAGTCTTTTGACTCAGTATTAGTGTTAGTAAGTGGCACCTCTGCTACAGTGTATATCATGTACAATATGTCATAATTTACTCAGCACTGCAAACTCCTGCTGGATTGTGAGTTTTCATTTAAATATTGACATTTGGCTAATGTCATTTTTTCAGATGCACTTCTTCTTTGTTCAGGACAATGTCTTTGATTTCATCACATATCATACTATAGTCAATGGCAGTCAAATTATATTTTATCAGGTAATAAAGTGCACAGTAGTAGTTAACAAATACTGCTACATGACTGTGGGAAGTGTTCCACTGAAATGAATGTTAAAACTTCTAGGGACCTCAAAACACTGTTAACACATTACATTGACCCTTCAGAGACAAACATTGAAAACAATGCCTTTAGATCCTGAAATGGCCCTTTTGTGGTTTTATTATTGTGATTCTCCAGGAGTGCACCTCCCACACAGGTCTTCAGAGTGCAATATATAGGAATATGGTCCCTCCCATTAATTATGAGTTTAGTTATTTGGTACATCCATTAAATGAAGCTTTTGTTAATTTATCCAAACATCTGTGCCTGTGGTATACATTTTATGCTGCAAAACAATAACCTAGATTTTGCTGTAGTTATTTCCACCTTCAGAGGGTTTCTTTCCAAGTTTATAACAGTGCATATGCCTTGGTATGGGCAACCAAGCATCTTTTCCAGACATGCATTGAAACTACTTGTACTATCTGTACATGTGCTGTGTGCTTCACAGGAATTATGTTTCTACTACCATATCCACAGCAAAATCATGTGCAACTGAATGCAAAGTGATGTCTTTCCACACATGATGTCAGAGCATCTTAAGGTGATCTTTTCACAGCCACCAAACCCAGTGTCCCACTTTCCCACTTCCACCCCAGTAGTCAACTAACCAGACTGCGCCCCCCCCCCTTTGCAAATTCCTGGATCTGCCACTGAGCGCAGGGTCCTTGACATGAAAGTGGCTTGCCTACATTTGACTGGATTCACTTCCTGGGGGCTAGGTATAATAAATGTATTTATTTTTTTATCTATCTTGTTTCCACTACGTGGCAGCCATCAGTCCTCCCATGAGTCAAGTGACACATCCTTTTCTAAGCACAACAGTTGATCATGGGAAACTGCCACTCAGGCAGCAATCAATGTTTTTCAAGTCCAAGCTCTACTCACAGTCTCCTTGCTGGATGGTTTGCCTTTGCAATACTGGTACTACATGCCAGGTCCTCACACATGGTCACATATAAATGACCTTTGATGGGTGGTGTACCTTATTGTGCTGTAACAGACCACATCTTCTCTGTCCCCTTGGAATGGGTGAGCAGGAAGTGGCTGCTTCACTTTCACCTCACTTAACTGGCTTTTCTAATGTCTGAGCTGCTATTCAAATCTGGGTCACCCAGTCAGGGCTTAATCCCTCTAAATAATGTTTCAAATAAAATACACTGATGTTTAATTTCTCCAAGTCTTTTGGGTTTCTAATACCATGACAGGAATGGACCCCATTCCTTAGTCAAAGTGTGATTAAAGTTAATTAGTATTATTTCAATCTTTGATGTTAGAAGTACTCTTCTCAGCACTCACAATGTGTCCAGTAATGACGACTTCTGCAATTCATACAGAGTTACACATATCGGTAACTTATCTAAGTATGATACGTTGCTCATACTACTATTGGAAATGTCTGTGTGTCCTTTTTTCACATTGCCCTCATTTCTGCCTCTCTGTACATAACACTGTAGACACTGGGTGTAGCAATTTTATTGATCAAATGCTACTTTTATCTTCTTTTCATGGACTACTATATCTGGTTTTCTCGCATCTCTGTTTTGAACTGATCTCGTGTGATATAAACTTAATTTTCTATAATGCTTTGTGGCTCGTTCCCAATGTTTTCAGCTACTTCAATATTGTAATGTTTGCACAATTTCCAATGCAGCAGTCTTGCCACATTATTATGCCTTTCAGTATACAATCCTTCTGCCATTAGTGTATCACACCCAACAAAAAGATGTGCGACTGTTTCCAATTTTGATTTACAAAACCTAGATGTGTCTGTTTCTTCCATATGTTTGATGGACTTTGTAAACTAACATGCATGTAGTCCACTGTCTTGGGCTGCCAATATTAACCTTTTGTATTTTGGTTTAAATTCACCCCTCCCTGACCATTCCTGTGTTCGATCCTTTTCTAAACTTGCAACTATATTTATGCATTTTCCACATTTTTGACTTTTCATCTTATCCTTCATTTTGTTTTTTTGGCAAATTCACTTGCTGCCTGATTTTTATCTACTTCTGGTTTGGTTTCCATTCCCACTTGACACCGATATGATTCTGCTAAACTAACCAAGGAAGTCATTTTAGACTTATTCTCCTCGTTTTAAAACTTTCATTGCATTTGGGTCTTGTGAGGTCAACAGATAGGTATGCAGTCTTAAGATTGCAGATCTATATATGTAATTAATTTCAAGGAGGCCCATACCTCCTTCAGAAGAGGGAATATATAGTCCTGGTATACACTGATTGTTATAAATCATTTGATAAGTATGAAGCATCCTTCTTGGTTTCCTGTCCAACTGATCCAACACTTTTGGAGCCAGTCAGTCACTCCAAAATTGTAAGCTAGGATAGGAAGTGCAAATTGGTTTATAGCTTGAACCTCAAAAAGAAAATAAGTCTTTACAGTTTGTTGTTTTTTTGGGAGCCAAATTGTAGCCGTGGCCTAATCTGTTAAGTAGTCAGCTTAATGGGTTAAAGGGCAAGACAAAAGAGCAGTGGTGACAGTGTCATCCTGGAGTATCCCCCTTTGAATTTGTATCCCTGGAATAATAATTTGTCCTTTATCATGGCTTAACTGCAAAGTGGTCTGCCACAGTTTCAAGGTCATTGTAATGTAATCAATCAGTGTACTGTTTCTTATGCACTTTCAAGCATTCTTTTATCCATGAATGTGGAGTATTGTCAAATGCTTTTTTTTTTTTTGTAGTCTATCCATGCTATACTTAGATTCTTTCCCTTTTTACAGTTCTCCATTATGATTTTATTTGACAACATATGGCTTTCTTTTGTTACCCTTTTGTTCTATTGCCATAATTGAGTTTTCCTCTAAATGACTATAAACTTTGTTGGCATCAATTCCAGTATACAGTTTATATATTGTTAGAAGGCAAGTTATTGGTCTGCAGTTTTCAGGATAGCTTGCAGGTTCGTTCTTTAGTATTGTTTTTCCTATTGATAACCAGGTTTGTGTCTATTCAGGGTGCGCATATAAATAGTTCTTATTCATGGCTAAATCTTCACGTAAAGATGTTAAAACTTGTAGGCAGAAGTTAGGTACTGCATCTGGGCCTGGGATTTTCCATTTAGGAGCTATTCTTAACTTTGTTTCAATCTCCTTCTAGCCATTACTTTATCCCATTTCATATCCTTTACATTTGAACCTCTTATGCTTTCTTTTACTTCTAGTCATTCAGCATCTTTATGTTCCACAGGATCTTCATAGATATTTCTCCAAAATGTATGTTATTTTTTTTGGTGGTGTTTCAGTTCCTTTTATCTTGTTTCCCAATTCTTTTTTGGATCACCAATAAATTGCTTATTTTGTACTTTTCCTTTATATTTATCTGCATATCTTCTAAGTTTTTCTGCCTGTGCTGGTATTTTTAGTTTATTATTTACAATAGTGTATGATGTATTCTGATCTGTTCTAATACTGTGCATTGCTTTTATCATGTCTATCTTTCTAAGTATTTTTGTTGGTCTGTTCCCTGTTCTCTAGTGTTCTGTTCTTGGATTTCTGTATGGATTTGTAAATGAAACCACTGACAAAGCAGAAAACCATAAAAACAACTGATAAAAATAATCTGAGTAAACCACAACTGCAGCTACTGGATGACTATTTTTAATAAAATGCACACATTATTGAGTGCTTTCGTATCAATGAAGAAGAGACTTCATCAGAATACAAATCAGAAATAGGAATTGTACTATTTAAATATTCACTCATTTCCTTCCCTACCAATTACATACAAGAACCAATTACAAACAATGAAAAGACATTAGTTTTTAAAGAAAGAAACCTCTAACTTTTTATAAAAAAGAACAAAATAGCTGGATAAAGGCAATTATTACAAAGAAACTACACACTATAAATATTGCAATTTTCATCTTAACATTCAACATCTGCCCATCTAATTTAAATTATATTTTACTTGCTCTTTCATTTAAAATGGGTAAAATAGAAATTGTGTCATTTAAGCCTGGGGGAAACATTGCAGCTAACCTAAGCTGCCATTCTGTTTCTTTTTTCTTCAATACATTTTCCAGTCTCCCCCCAGGATCAGGCTTAATTATATCCAAGATTCCAAATAAAAACTTTTCAAACTTGGAACAAACCTGGGAATGTTTATCTTCTTCTTTCGGCTTTTCCCAATTAGGGGTCACCACAGTGGATCACCTGTCTGCTCATGATTGGCAGTTCATAGGTTGGTACTAGGCTATCAGCCCTAGGGCCTATACAAGCCTAGCCATAACAATTCCCTGGCTATTTTTTCCCACACTATTTACTTCCCTGGACCCCTGTCTAGCAGGGTGACTGACGTGATCCCAGGGGTGAATTTCCTTTCTCCCATCCAATCGTCAAGGTTCCTTTTGAAGAGGACCAAAGAGGCACTCTGCTTGACATGTATGGGCAATCTATTCCAGAGTCTGGGGAGTCTCTGGGTCAGGAACCTATCCCTCCAGCATGTTTTGTTTATTGTGATGACAAGGTTTAGATCCCTGGAGCGTGTGGCTCTGAGGGATTGGGATTTCTTTAAGTGTAGCATGTCCAACAGCTCTGGGTTTCACATGGCCTTGTATGTTAAGCAAAGGTCGCCTCTGAGTAGACGATATGCGACAGAGTATAGCTGGAGTTTTTTAAGGCGGTCAGCGTAGGGCATCTGCTTTAGGCCTGTGATTCTTTTAGTGAGGTATTTCTGTGGCCTTTCCAGTTGTTGCAGATGTCTTGAGAGGTACATACCAAACGGGGCATTGTATTCTATAATGGGTCTAATGAGGGATGAGTACAGTGGGACAATGACCTCCTTTTTTCTGGATGAAAAGCCCTTAGTGATGAGGTGTGCCACATAGAAGGATTTCCTAACTGTTGTGGCGATGTGGTTATCGAAGGTGAGACCACTGTCCACCTGTGTCTCTAAGTCTCTTATCAAACTTTCAGTGTTTAGTGTACTGCCACCTATATGGTAATTCACAGATACATGTTTTTTCCCAAAGGGGATAACTATACATTTCTTGGCATTGAGCTTGAGCCCATGGCTCCGGCACCAAGCATCTGTTTCTGTAAGGCCCTTTTGTAGAGTATCCACATCATTTGGGGATTCAATAATGGCTCCCAGTTTGCAGTCATCTGCAAACTTTGTTATCCAGAGTCCCTTAGTGTTGGCCTGTACTTCAGAGAAGTAGATGCCAAACAAGAGCGGTCCCAGTACTGAACCCTGAGGTACTCCACTTGTCACTTGTCTGGAGCTGGATTTGGAGTCGGCTACTTTTACAGTGTGGGTTCTATCAGTAAGCCAGTTAGCAACCCATTGGGTGATGTAGGGATTAATGCCCAGCTTAGTAAGTTTATCTATGATTCCAGAGTGGGGGATGGTGTCAAAGGCCTTGGCAAGGTCTGTGTGGACCACCTTACCCTTGTCCATGGCTCTGGAGACTGATTCGAAGAAGTCAGTCAAGTTCAGGAGACAAGATCGGCCCTTCACGAACCCAAACTGGGTGGGGTCCAGTGTTTGAAGGTTGCCAATGTCTTTGTTTATAAGTTCCATGATAATACGCTCCATGGCCTTGCAGATAAGGCTTGTCAGACTGATGAGACGGTAGTTTCCGGGATCCAAGGTGGATCCCCCCTTGTGGAGTGGGATAACTGTAGCTGTGCGCCACTCAGTGGGCACGAAACCTGAGGTGAGGCTATGATTAAACATGACACTTAGGTGAGGTGCCAGTTCATATTGTAGTACACAGCCCGGGATGTCATCTGGTCCCATGGATGCTGTATTCTTAGCTTTGGAGAGTGCGTTTTTTTACCTGTGTGGCCGTTATTACCGGAATTTGGCAATCTTCCGGTATTGAGTTGGGCCATTTAGGGGGTGAGGGGGGGGGGTGAAGTTGGCACTGAATCGACCTGCCAGGATATTGGCAATATCCTTGGGATCAGTATATTTAATGCCCTTAAATGAGTTTTATGGTGTCGTGTTGCCAGCCCAGCGCCCAACCTTCCACAGAAGGCACACACACCTAGGGCCAATTTAGAGTGTCCAATCCACCTACAGCATGTCTTTGGGATGTGGGAGGAAAATGGAGCACCCAGGGGAAACCCACACAACCACAGAGAGGATATGCAGACTCCACACAGAAGGCACCCCAGCTGAGAATCAAACTGGAGAACCTCTTGCTGTGAGGTGGCAATGCTAACTGCTGCACCACTGTGGCCACCCATCTGGGAATGTTTATATAAAGCACTATTTAATTTGCCATTCCTTATATCATTGAGAAGCTCATATATTCTACATCTAAGAGGGTGCTCGGTCTTGCCCACATAAAAATTAAAACATGTTGCACAAATACCCAGATAAACCACCCTACTTGTCCTGCAATTACCTTTCTTAAATGAAACTTTGATATGCATTTTATTAAAAATAAGTGTGCACTTCATTGAGACGAAAGCGCTCAATAATTTGTGTATTTTATTAAAAACAGTCATCCAGTAGCTGCAGTTGTGGTTTTCTTGGATTATTTTTTATTTATCAGTTGGATTTGTAAATGTCCAAGAAGCTAGACTTCTCTTAAAAAAACAAACAAAAAAAAACAGCATACAGCTTCAGTGATGCTTGAAAAGGGAGACCTGAAATTTTAAGTGTGTCAGGTTAACAGTGTATATGGCTAGGCATCTTATGGTTCTTGTGATCACTTGCCTGGTACTATTCCTATATTTCTGAGATCCTTGTCTAGCAGAAGAAGGCAGGTACTTTAACAGCCTATGGGAGTTGGAAGAGTTAACAGCAGTAACATCCAAAAGTAGTGTGGAGGCAGCCTTAGTACTCAGAATGGATTTAAACTTAAACCTTATAACATGCAGCTTGGGGGGGAGGGCTAAGGAATTATGTTTATCATATCAAATTAAATTGGCAAGGTGTGATAATAGTAGCTTGTGTATCTAGTGCTACAGGTGGCAGGTTCCTTACAAGCCTTTCTAACATCTTAGCAAACTGGCAACATGTACAACTTATACTAAAGGTAGATCAGGTTGGTAGATTCCAAGACAGACTAGCCTGTCAGAGATGCACAGGTTGAAACCCAGACGGGTAGCTCTGGTGAAAATATGCTCTCCTTACAATTAGTTGGATGGTTGGAGACTCGCAATAAAAAATAAACAGTGAGGCTAGAAGCAATAACTGTAAAGATTTATTATCACCAACTTACTGTTGTGACTTCAACTAACTTCAATGTTTTTCAGTATGTGTAGCTAGTGACATGTTTATTTTTCAAATATCTGTATTTGAGAAACTTGTTTTGCAGCATGTTTTTTTTTTTTTTTTTTTAATAAAAGAAGTGGTCAGTTCTGCAGTTTTTATACTTATGAAGTTACACGAT
Organism: Protopterus annectens; assembly: GCF_019279795.1. Lineage (NCBI taxonomy): Eukaryota > Metazoa > Chordata > Ceratodontiformes > Protopteridae > Protopterus > Protopterus annectens. Next base: position 242,606,857 of record NC_056733.1, on the reverse strand, counting down.
GTTAGTACTGACTATAGTTTGTGAAGATATCCTGGACTGAATTTTCCACATGGAATAAGTCAGAAGTGATATAACTTGATTACACTAACTATATAATGATCATAGTTGTATGTTGGGCAGTAGAATGTCAAGTGTTATCACATTCAGTAATCTGTTACCGCTAGTCTTAATGTGTATGCAGTTTTATAAATGCACTTACATGTGCATTCATGTGAGTGATAGGTATTTGATCTTACCCTCCTATTATATGTGTATGTGGTTTTATAAATATACACTTATGGATGCACACATATGAGTGATATGTATCTGACCTTAGCCCTGCTGTATATGTTTTTTTTTTATAAATGAAAGTACAGAAATACATGTAATAGGTATCTGAGCTTACCTCTACAGTATACACATATGTGACAGCTATCTGGTCTTAGCCCTTCTATGTATGTATATATAATATATATATGCATTTTGTGATGGGTATGTGATCTTACCCCATGATGTATGTGTATGTGGTTTTATTAACACACACAGATTCACATGTGAATAATAGGTATGCAATATTACCCCTACTGTATACCTTTATGTGGTTCTATAAACGCATTAATCAATGCACAAGTATGAATGATAGGTATCTGATCTTACCTTTACTGTATACATTTATGTGGTTTTATAAACCACACTTATGAGTGACAGGTATCTGATCTTACCCCTAATGTATACCTTTAAGTGGTTCTGTAAACACATTCATCGATGCACAAATATGAATGACAGGTGTCTGATTTTACCCTAATGTATACATTTATGTGGTTTTATAAACACATTCAGATGCGCATGTAACAGGTATCTGATCTTACCCTAATGTATACATTTATGTGGTTTTATAAACACACTCAGATGCACATGTAATAGGTATCTGATCTTACCCTAATGTATGCATGTGGTTTTATAAACACACACAGATGCACATGTAATAGGTATCTGCTCTTACCCTAATGTATACATTTATGTGGTTTTATAAACACACTCAGATGCACATGTAATAGGTATCTGATCTTACCCTAATGTGTACATTTATGTGGTTTTATAAACACACTCAGATGCACATGTAATAGGTATCTGATCTTACCCTAATGTATACATTTATGTGGTTTTATAAACACACTCAGATGGACATGTAATAAGTATCTGATCTTACCCTAATGTATACATTTATGTGGTTTTATAAACACACTCAGATGTACATGTAATAGGTATCTGATCTTACCCTAATGTATACATTTATGTGGTTTTATAAACACACTCAGATGTACATGTAATAGGTATCTGATCTTACCCTAATGTATACATTTATGTGGTTTTATAAACACACTCAGATGCACATGTAATAGGTATCTGATCTTACCCTAATGTATACATTTATGTGGTTTTATAAACACACTCAGATGCACATGTAATAGGTATCTGATCTTACCCTAATGTATACATTTATGTGGTTTTATAAACACACTCAGATGCACATGTAATAGGTATCTGATCTTACCCTAATGTATACATTTATGTTGTTTTATAAACACACTCAGATGCACATGTAATAGGTATCTGATCTTATCACTTCTGTTTACATTTATATGGTTCTATAAGCACACTCACAGATGCACATGTATGAGTGACGGGTATCTGATCTTGCCCCTACTGTATACATTTATGTAGTTTTATAAACCACACTTGAGTGACAGGTATCTGATCTTACGTCTATTGTATACATGTGTGTGGTTTTATAAACACAGTCACAGATGCACACTTATGAGTGAGAAGTGTCTAAATGGGAGTTATCAGTGGGTGGCTACGTGGGATTGTGCACTGAATTGGGGGGAAGTGGGTACATGCCTTAGACAAACATCAAAAGAAGGGAAATATTTTCAAAAATAAACCAAATGGCTCTTAGGTGCTCAGGAGGAATTATTAGTGATACACATGAAATGTTTTATATAAGGAGGAAGAGGTACAGATTATAGGACAGTGAGCCCCCCCCATTTATATGGCAGGTGCGAAAAAAAGATCACTAGTTCATAGCTGTACCTTTCCATCTGCTGGAGTTAATTAGTGTCACTGGGCCTGTGCCCTATGTACTCCCAGAAGTATCACATGTTTGTATCTGTAGTCCTCCATCTTGAAAAGGTATTTAGTGTCACTGGGCCTATGCCTCACGTACTTCCTACAGTATTATCTGTCAGTAGCTGTTCCCTTTCCGGAGTTGGTTAGTGTCTCTGTGCCCATGCCCCTTTTACTGCCTGCAGTATCACCTGTCAGTAGCTGAACTCTTCCCCTCTCCTTCCCTATGCCACAACTGGTTAGTACCAAAAGGGCCCATGCCCCTTGTACTCCCTACAATACTTGCCTATCAGTAGCTGTACCCTCCCCTATGCCACAACTGGTTAGTACCAAAAGGGCCCATGCTTCTTGTACTCCCTGCAGTACTTCTCTATCATTTGTTGTACCCTCCCCTATACCACAACTGGTTAGTACCAAAGGGCCCATGCTTCTTGTATTCCCTGCAGTACTTACCTATCAGTTGCTGTACCCTCCCCTATACCACAACTGGTTAGTACCAAAGGGCTCATGTCCGTTGTACTTCCTGCTGCATCATAATCCAAAGTCAGAAAACTGGCTGGAGCACTTGTTAGCCGTTCAGCAATTGTAGCCCTCACCAGGGCAGTACAAGCTGCAACAAGTGCAGTGCTTTTTTGTTTTAGATCTCCTCCCTCCCTCCTCCCTCAAGATGAACACCACAATTTACGTTAAGAATAAATGAAAAATTATGAAGGCTGTTACTAAACATATTCAGAGCAGTGGTAAAAATCAGGAAATATTTTGTAGAACAGTAATAAATATGAGTATCAAAACATACAACCTGAGCAGTATGAGAGGTATATAAGTACCCAGAAAGCTTCACCTCTTTCCAAGAAATCTTCCACTGTCTCATTTTCTGCTGCTGTTTTCTCAACATACATTTTTTACATTGCAATGTGTATTTCTTCTAGTTAGCCATAATAGTCATACATAAAAGAAAAGAGAATGTACATCTCCTTATGTTATCTTTTTTGTTGTTAAATTAGAGTCCTCTAATACAATTTCCACAATCTGATGCTTCTCTTTTTCTCACTGTTCATCCTTATTCTTCTTTGTTGGTACTCTGTGTAAGAGATCTCTGTATTCCACTGACAGGTCTTGTCGTCGATTGCGGTAGAAACCAGGGGTATTTGTTGCAAATAGACCTTCTCCAGATCCCGGCTCTGGTTCTGTAAGGCATAATAAGATGGAATACACAATTAGAATGCATGTTGTTTTGTAGCCATTAACCTCGTGACATCAATGTACAGCCTACTTAGTAGTTCTACCTTATTCTTAGTGCCCTTATGGAGGCTCCACTTAATTCTGGAGGTTATTATCCCCACCTTCTGACTCCTATTATACTGGAGCATTGGTGCTGACAGTGCTTATCCTGTTTGCCTGAATTTTGCATGCAGTGCATTACAATTACTGTGGTCCTTTGCCAACTGGTTTACAGTTATAAACCCCAAAAAAGGTGGTAAAAGTGCCAAAACGAAGTACAAATAAACACAATGAAGGCACTGGAGGAACACACACAATCCAAAATCCAAGAATTTAATGAAAGTCCACACCAAAGCAAAAAACATATACAGTAAGCACCACACAAATCTGGTGGTGTTGGATAATATCACTGATGTATTGATTTTATTATGTGTTGGCATTGAGTATTTATATTTTACTAATTAATATATTTTGTATATTCCCATATTCTTGATGATTTTATCTGTTACAGTTCATGTATTAGGGTCTTATGTATTTTATTAATTTTATGAATTTTAAATGTTTTATATGTTATACTTATGTTCATTATAAATGTGCCATCATTGGTTAATTGGTTGAGGGATTTTATATTTAAATGCTATCAGTAGTTGGTACGCTCACATCTGATGAAGTTTTTAGACGGAAATGCTGTGATCAAGTTTAAGCGTTCATGTGGTGCTTACTGTATATGTTTTTTGCTTTGGTGTGGACTTTCATTAAACTCGTGGATTTTGGATTGTGTGTGTCCCTCCAAGTGCCTTCATTGTGTTTAGTTGGTTTACAGTTATCTGTTACACCTTTATGATGCTTTGTACATTTGTTTTTTTTACCTTGTATTAGCAATACAGTCTGCATTCATTATTGTCTCTCTGAAATAATATTTACAGATGAAGGTCTTAGATTTTCTCATCTCCATTTATGACCTAGGCCTGTACCCGCCTGCATCTTTCCTCTTCATTGTTTTGACACTCACTTGCTCCTTGATGATGTAACAGCTCCATTGATTTCCCTATAATTTTTCATAAGGTAGGTGACTGTGTATTTACCTATGCACCTTATGATTATTTTAAAGTGGTTTGTGCTTTGTCTGTGTATGGATTCCTTTTATGGTACATACTGTTAGCATGTAAGATGAAATTACACTGACACAGAGAACCAGTAGAATGAAAGATGCATTTGAAAGCTTATTTTGTTTTTTCTCCAAGTCAGTGATGTCTCAGAGTTTATTCATTATTTTTTTCATACATATATTTGTTAACCTACTAAATACACTGCCTGGGCTTTGAAGGCATTACACAAAGAATAACACACAAAATGTAAAACAAACATTTAGCACATGATAGTAGTTTTGGCATATGCATTTAGTACATGACAGTAGTTTTGGCATATGCATATACAGACATTAATATATATATATATATATATATATATATATATATATATATATATATATATAAAATATATCTACCTGACAAGATCGAAAGCTCACAACACCGATAACCACATGGCCAACATCACATCACCGACAACCAAAATCTCGACATCGGAAGAAAACCACGAAAAAGGAACATAAAATTCCCTTTCAACTGCTAGCAGGGGGGCTACACCCCACCCGTAACTTTAATACATCAACTCCGTGATTGCATTACAGTGCAAGAATGGAAATCTTTAAATTCCGCACTATAGTGAGATGCCAGTTCCGCATTGTCGGCATTCCAAATGTCGATCATATGGTGTCGGTCATATGGTTGTCGGGATTCTGGAGTGTCGGCAATGTCAGGTAGACCCATATATATATATATATATATATATATATATATATATATATATATATATATATATATATATACACACACACACACACACACACACACACACACACACACACACACACATTACAATATGAAAAATAAACTTTGTCTTAAATGTTTGCCATTCCAGTGGCAAATAAAAATCAAAGATTTTCACATGGAAAGAGGGTTAGAATTGTAAGGTTGAGAGGAGTGGGACATTACAATATGAAATTCTATCAGAGGGAGGATTAGAATTGGGACATTATAACATGGAATTCTATCAGAGAGAGGATCTCTAGTAATTCCATATGAAATGATGGAAAATACTACAAAAGTTAGATTTTTATGAAAGGGAAGACTGGCAGTAAATTTGGAAGCAATGAGAGGAGGAAGTTGATGAGGTGGGAATAAGAAGGTAATGGGTAGGGGCAAATTTGAAAAGTAGAAAAACAGAGATAAGGGGAATAAAGCGGACTTGGAGATTAAATGCTTAGCAGCTTTATGTGATGTGCTTACATTACAAGAGGGTTATTTTTATCCAGGGGTATCAAAAGCAAGTTCACTGTAAGCTTTGTTTGAGGTATTTTATTATTTTTTTTTCCCCTGAACCTTTGAATGTTAAGCTTTGCCCCCAAACCTTCTGGATACAAGTGCCAACTGCAGGTGCAAGCTTGACAAATAAGTTTTCAACCTCCGTTAAAATGAATGGGGTTCTAGCTAGAACAGCACGTTCTTATAGGGGGCAGTAGCTGTCATTGATTAATGTATAAGTGAGTATTTTGAGGAGGAGAACAAAGAGCTTAGTGTGGAGTGGAAGCCAAATGGATTTTGAGATAGTGAGGCAATAATGTTCGTTGTGAGGACCAATGTGAATAAATATGAGGAATTTATTTTCGGCCTTTGGTAGTATGTCCATGTTGCGATTGGAATGGTTAGTTTAGGCCTTATTCTATTTATGGTATTAGTACATTTAGGGCAATAGCTCATCTAGTGTCTGATGTGAGAAAGTACAGTATTTTATGTGCTACTCTTGAGTTTGGTGAGGACTTTGTTGACTTGGCCCTTGATGGTGTTATCCCTAAGTATTTTTGTGATGCGACAACTGGTAAACCAAGACTTTGTGAGGTAGCTGTGTACAGTTAAGGAATGTTAGCAAGTTTTTTTTTTATTAACCTTTTGCCAAATAACATTACAGTATTTTTTCTTTTCATTTTCACTTTCAGAGTTAACTTGTTAGTAAGTAATCAGTACCAGACACTTTCACAGTCTGTAGAGAGTTTTGAAGTTTGGTGACAGTGTTGGCTGCCCCAGTAATGAAAACTTCATCAGTGTATAACAGGCAGTTTACCAGATATAGATCCCAGGGTAGACGAAAAATAAAAACAGAGAATAGCAGGGGTGCAAGTGCTGAACCTTGTAGGGTACCTAAAGTGGTGGTTCCTGAAAGTTTATAGTGTTTTGCTTGTACTAAGGGAAAACTGTCTGTTATGGAAGAGTATGGTAAACCAGAGGCAGGCTTTATCAGAAAACTGTCACATTGTTTAAAATTTCCTATAAGCATGTCATGGTTAACACATTAAAAGATTTTTTTAAGATATACAAATATGGCACCAGGAATCTTTCCATTTCCTTATTGGCATAAAATCTGGTTAGTGAGTAATGAGGCAGATGTTGTGGTACTGTATTTAAGTTCAAATTCATATTGTTTATCAGAGTGTGTGTCATATTTGGTGAGGGAGCCCAGTGCCTGAATGTAAATAAGGCTGTCAATTAATTTGGCTATGGGTCAATGTTTGCCATAGGTCTGTAGTCATTAGCAGTTTTAGCATGGATGTTTTAGCCAGAGGAATATTGTGGTGTGTTTAAAGAAGTCTGGCACTAGCTTTGTTGTGAAGCTGACTGAAGATGCATGCTACTGTGGAAAAAAAGCAATTTGTATCCACAGTGTGGAAATTTGTTAAGTAAGACCTGTTTTGTAGTTACGGCTGAGAAGTAAAAAAAAAGGGGATAGATTAGAATGGACAATAAATCCACAATAGAGGCTGACAGTATTAGTAGAGTGTTTAGAAAAATGGGCTTTCTGGTTTTTGATTGGGAAAATAAGATATTGTTGCCTTTGGTCTTTAGTGGGCAGCCATGGTGGTGCAGCGGTTAACATTGTCACCTCACAGCAAGAGGTTCTCCGGTTCAATCCTTGGCTGTGGTGCCTTCTGTGCGGAGTCTGCATGTCCTCCCTGTGGTCATGTGGGTTTCCTCTGGGTGCTCCAGTTTCCTCCCACATCCCAAAGACATGCTGTAGGTGGATTGGATACTCTAAATTGGCCCTAGGCATGAGTGCGCCTTCTGTGGAAGGTTGGGTGCCAGGCTGGCAACTCTACACTGTAAAACTCCACTGCCAATCATGAGCGGACAGGTGATCCGCTGTGGCAACCCTTAACTGGGAAAAGCCGGAAGAAGAAGAAAGTTGCCTTTGGTCTTTAAAGTGTTCCAAAAATTCTTAGGCTGGATAATGTCTTTTTTTTTGGCTGAAGTGTTCTGTAGCAGGCAGCTCTGGCTGTTTTTAGTTTTTGAGTGTGTTGATTGTAGTCTTTTCCTCTAGGTTCTTATACTTGCATAGTTTCACTTGGTCTGAAGTATTGTTTTTTAAGTCTCTTCAGGCGTATTCCCTACCACCAATTTGTTGAAAGAGTTGACGGGGTTAACCATGGGAATTTGACCGTACGTCTCAACCTCTTAGCAGAAGAAATCTGGAAAAAGTCTAAAGTAAAGGGGTGACAAAGGTCCCAAAATATGGACAGATTTTAAATATTGTTCTTATAAACTTAGTTGCTAGAACAACAGGGTGTGTGTTACCACACATTTTCTGAAGGATATAAAGTCTGAAACACAAATGAGTGTCATTATTTAGTGACCAGTCCTGTGTGATTTTCCATAAACCACAGTTTTTTATGAGGAACAGACCACTATGATGACCTGAAGCGGAGGAAGAGGGGAACCTTGGGCATCTGGGTCCAGGAAGCTCGGGCTGGGCAGACCCCACACATATGTAAGTATATTTGCCAATATTTTAGAAATATGCAAGCTGAATCTGTGCAAAACTGGTATGCATAATGGTTTGCTTCTCTTTCAACAGCTGCAGACAAGAGGGCGTGCAATGTTCAGTCCCATGCAGGGTGCCTGGCCAGGATGATGTGAGTGTAGTAAGTAGGGAAATAAAGTAATAACGTAATGTACAACATAATCTTATACTAAATTAGACTTTGCAGTCTTCAGGTATGATATACCTGGGACATGTAACATGTTTAGTAATGTCATTACCTACCTTTAGTAGGTTCATAGATTAGTACTAGGCTAACTGCCCTTGTGAACCATTTAAGCCTAGCTAATTATCCCTTGTGAGACTCAAACCCTGCACCTTGTGTTTGTAAGGCAAACACCTTAACTATTAGGCCACCCTCCCAACCTTGAACCTGAAATGGCAAAGCATGTTAAATCAAGTAAACATGCAGTACTGTGTAGTATAGCTTCCAAACATCAGTTAATGTTGTGGTCTATCAATTTAAGAGTCACTGTTCTGGTCTACTCATTGTCTGAAATATGCTGTAGGTTGCACTCAATTAATGGACAGTGTATATGGGTTCTTTATTAGACGTCTTACACAGCTGTCCATGGCCTACATGCCAGACATGTAGCAACATTATTGATAAAATCTAAAGGGTGATGGTGCTTTGATATGTAATGTTTTCAAATAGTGTTCATTATTCCTGTATTCACTGCATGTGTGTTTTAATCTGACACCAGTGAACTGTGAAATGTAAATAAATAAAGAATGCAGCAAAACCTGTCTGAAATAAATTCAGTGCATTACTCAGAGTAAGGTTCAAGCCTGTGTTCTGTTCATTTTGTCTGACATAATGCTGTATATTCCACCCAAGCAACAAACATGGTACATGAGTAAGGTTACTCAAGTCCTGGACTATTATCCATGTGTCTAAATGGCAGATTTTAGGGAACATTTTCAATGCAGTTTTAATCAGGAATGTGATTTGATAAGTAATCTTTTCAAATAAGTGTTAATTATTCCTGTATTCACTGCATGTGTGTTCTAATCTGACACCAGTCAATTGTTAAATATTAATGAATAAAGAATGTAGCCACAAATGTCTGAAATGCATGTAGTGCAATAACCAGAGTAAGGTTTAAGCCTGTGTTCAGTTCATTCTGTTTGAAATAATGCTGTATATTCCACCCAGGCAATGAACACATTATATGGGTAAGGTAACTGAAGTCCTGGACTGCTATCTATGTGTCTAAATGCCAGATTTAAAATGACATTATCAGTAAAGTTTAAAACAGGATTTTGCTTTGATAACTAATCTTTTCAAATAAGTTTTCATTATTCCTTTATTCACTGCATGTCTGTTCCATTCAGACACCAGTCAACTGTTACATATTAACTAAGAAATAATGCATCAAATTTCAGATATGCATGTATTGCAGTACCCAGAGTAAGTTCAGATAATTTCCATGAAATATGCTATACATAGCACTCGGTAAGTGAACAGGATATATAGTTAGGTCAACAGATGATCTACACAGCCATACATGTGTGTAACTGCCAGATTTCATGTGAAATAATCATTACAGTGTAAAAGAAGATGGTGCTATGACCTACTGCACAAATAGTACCTCCTATACCGAGCCAACAGATATTGCCAATATACTGACAGACAGATTCAGTGCCAACTTTACCCCTCTCTCCCCCACCAAAGGACCAATCACAATACCAGTAGATTGCCAGGAACCCATTATTACTGCTGCACAGGTTAAAATGTCACTGTCCAAGGCCAAGAATACAGGTTCTATGGGACCTGACAATATCCCTGGCTGTGTTCTACATGAACTACAGAGTTAACTGGCACCACACCTGTGTGCCCTGTTCAATCAAAGCCTCACCTCAGGCTTTGTCTCTACCGAATGGAGCACTGCTACAGTCATCCCTCTCCACAAAGGAGGAACGACTACAGACCCTGGGAACTATCGCCCCATTAGCCTGACGAGTCTGATATGCAAAGCTATGGAACACATCATCATGGACCTAATAAACAAGGATATAGGGAATCTCCAAACTCTGGATCCCACACAGTTTGGTTTTGTGAAGGGTAGATCATGCCTGCTCAACCTGGTCAACTTCTTTGAGTCAGTTACTAGACCTGTGGATGAAGGCAAGGTGGTTCATACAGCCTACCTTGATCTGGCCAAGGCCTTTGATAACCATTCCCCACTCAGGAATCACAGAAAAACTATGACCCAGCTCTGTTAGAAATACTACATCTAAAGAAATCCCAATCCCTATGTACTACACACTCTAGAGACCTCAACCTCATTACCACAATCAACAGAACAAGCTGGAGGGACAGGTTCAAACCCAGAGACTGCCCATGTTATGGAATAGACTTCCCATACATGTCAAACAGAGCACCTCACTGGCCCTCTTCAAGAGAAATCTTGATGAGTGGATGGGAAATATAAAATTCACCCCGGGGATCACTACAGTGGCTCTACTCTATAGAGGCACTGGGAACTAAGGTCGGGTGGCACAATGCCAGGGTAATCCTATGAGCTAGGCTTGTAAAGGCTCCAGGGCCAATAGCTTAGTACACACCTATGAACTGCTGTATTCAGCTAAAGTGCTCATTATTCATGTGTTCACTGCATTTGGTTTCCAATGTGATACCATACACATCTACACGTGTGTAAATGTAGGATTTTACACAAAATGTTGCTATAAAAGTCATAAAGAATAGTGTTTTGAGAATTCATAATATTGAAATAAAGTGCACATAATTCCTGCAGTCATTGCTTCTGGGTTGTAATCCCAAGGCAGCCAGCTGACAATTAACCAGCTGTATAGTGTACTTAAAGTACACGAACATACCTGTCAACTGTCACGCTTTTGAAGAATGTAATGACTAGTGCCCCATATGACTGGCCCTTGATTAACAGAAACTTGATATTACTTGGAATGCAATTTATTGGCAAATCCATTTACAGAACACCTTGGTAGTAATGTATGAGCACACTATCTAAAACAGTTACCTGTAGTTGTGCCTGTGTATCACCATTTATTAGTGCTTGATCCATACTGTCCCATGTTAACAGGTTGAGAGGTATGTATGTGCAACACGATCTATACAAGAATTGCAGTCAGTGTACTCACAACTGAAATTGCACATCTTTAGAAGTATGTATTAGTAGTCTGTGTAGTAATATTACCTGCAATGTTACTAATGGTATGTTTTTCTCTCTCTTCCCACCCCTTATCTTTTTAATTTATTAATGTTATTTATTATTATGATTTGATATTAATATATTATTTGTAACTGTTATGTTGGCCTTATGTATTATTTCATACTGGTTTGCTGTTAACATACTTTCCTTAATGTTATTTATTGTTGTGTTCCTCATAATATTCCTTTATATGTCATTTCATTGATCGATATTATCTTCCATTATGTTAATACTAACATTTGTTTGGTTATTTCTTTTGTTACCTTATGTTTATAATTAATTTACTACAGGGCAAGGTAGGCCGGTTCCTGGCGATCCACCTACCTTGCTTCCCCCAGCCGTGGCAGCGGGGCCCAGCACATCTGGGCCACAGCCTGGTGATGCCCCTTCTGCTGGCCCTGCACTATCTGTGGCATTGGGTAGTTCTGCCCCACTGGCTGGGCTGGGTCCCCCTCTGGGAGTGGAGGTGGAGGGAGTGATTTTGTCACCAGTGAGGAACTGCCAGGTATGGTGCATGGGTTCCTGCGCCAAACTGTCAGTGCCCGCCTACGCTGGATGGAGAGCATGCTGTCCATCCTGGTGGGGCGGTCTCACCTGGACACCAGCAACCACCACATTCACCACAGGGGCAGTGAAGGAGCTGTGCTGACAGTCCCATGAGTGAGGACTTCAATCACACTGCTACCGTGTGACACTCCTGGGACTGGGATTCCACAACACCTTCCCCATCAAAGATGTTCACCTCTTTGTGTCACACACCAATCATGTCTGCTGTCTTGTCTGCAAAAGCTTCATCACCTTCCCAACTTACCTCCCCCACATGTACCTATGTCCCTTCCCCAACATTCCACTCTCACCTTAAAAAAAGGGGCAACTGTCCCCAAACAAATTGTCCCATACATAGCTCTCCATTTCGGACACGTGTCCACTGTACATACTTAATTTGGTCCAATTGGCTTGACAATGCACTTATGGTGTTGCCACCCCTCTCTGGGGGTGACACTCCAAATTCAGCTAAAAATGTGTGAAAGTGCACAGTTGTTGCTATTCAAGAAATGGATAGCTATGGTTCTGTCCTACACCCATCCTGCACATCCCCATCTGCCTTTCACTGTGTTTTCCCCCTGCTTGCACCCCATTTCACCACTGTCCTATATCTCCATTTTTCTTTTTTTTAAAGAATTATGCATGACCCAGTGTGATGCACTGCATTGTTTAGCTATGCTAAATAACGATACATTGATATATGCTTTTGAAACAACATTAATCACATTTAGAAAGTACACCTGCACCCTATTTTGAACCCAGGACCATCACACCTGCAGGACAGTGGATCAACCTGCCAAGCCACACAGCTGTTAATTAACACAGGTATTTTAATGAAAACAGAGTAATGCTCAAGTTCCCATCATAAAGTGTGTTGAAGTGATGCTGTGCATAATGCCACACTGTGCAAATCAGCTGAGAGATTAATAGAAAATAGTGTAAGTGGCACTCTAGCAGAGAAATATATTACTATAAAGCCAAGCACATAAGCTTAGACATAAGTGAGGTATCTAATAGCAAGTAACCCTGCAATTATATGTACAACATGTAAGAATAGACTTGCTAAAACATTAATGGAAAATAGGATTTTAACTGGGACTTACAGTACCCTAAACCCATACACATAATAATAGAAGTAAGTGCAGTATTTAACAGCATATAACTGTGTAAGGATGACTGCAACATGCAAAAATACACCTGCAATAACGGTGACTCTGTAGCTCAGTCTGTAAATTGCATTGAGAATATTACTTTTTGGTACACATAGTATTGGGTTCAATTACAGTTGCATCTAGCAATGAAAATACATGTATGTGGACATCAACATTATAAATTGTGATATGTATGTCTATCACATCACCTATTTATCCACCCAAAGCAGTACAGTTGGAATGTTTGCATCCAAGTAATAGAGATCATAGGCCTACAGATAGGACTACTCTTAAGTAACCCTAGTACAATACTAGAAAGTGCAGAGGATGTCAGGTTATACATTAGTCTGAATTCCCAGAGGATGTTGGTGTGTACTCAGACTGTGGCCCAGTAATGTCAGACTGCAGCCCACAATGATTTGCTGGTGATATCACACACAACCACAGCTGCACAAGTAACATACATATATGGAGGTTGAGCTAGACACAAGGGTTGCCAGCACACAACTAACAAGGGACTACCATGACATAATATGTGACTTGGCAGTTATCCAACTGAGTGACATCATGGTTAATGCACCCTCTACCATTATCTAGGGCACACCAAGCATTTTGCCTTGTATTGCGTTACTGATACTGTTGGCTGACATACTTACCTTAATTCCTGGTGGGATGGGTACCCTCAGTCTGGCTCTGCCTATACAGCAAGGCTGTCACAGGTCCCACACTTACTCTTAAAGCTTGTTGTCCTGCAAAGTGTTCACTCTCTCTGCCTATGCCTATTGCCTGCAACATCACCTTCAATTCAGCCTGTAGCACACACATTTGCATGTAAAAAGTAGCTGCTACAGACATTCTTTCTGCCATGATGTAGTATCTGTACTTCAGTAATTTCCAAACCAACATATAAGAAAGGGGTTGTAATCGACATTGAGGCCTTCTATCTTGTTCAGTGGTTGCACTGGATTGGCTGATTGTACTGCAAATTAGCTGTATTGGCTGCAAGTAGCATCTCAGAAGCACAGATTGTTTCAGAGGCAAACACTTGCTAATAAGAACCATGTTAAAAAGGCAAAGAGCTAGCTAGGGGAACCATTGTGTATAAGAGTTACTTTGCAGGATAAACTCATTGGCACATTTATATATCTGTACCTTTCAACAGAGGAGTGTTGTACTCCATCAGGTATGTAACCATTCTATTTCCAACACGATGCATATGTTTCAATATACTTAGGTGGAATGGGGATTAGATCATTAAGCCTTTCTTAGAACTGTAATGATGACATGTCATTGATCTCCAGATGTCTTACACCTACAGAGGAACTAAAGTACAGTAAGGTTAGAATGTTTTTTTGTTAATTAGGTACACCGGTCTCCTGGAAATTTCCTTTGATAACGGTTGTAATACTACTCTGCTGTTTGTTTGACACTGTTGTTTTTATATATTCTAAGAGGGTTTTACACCCAGGGGCCACACTTTAATGGACTCCTGTGCTGGGTGTGAGATCATACATCAGTATCTGTCATGGCACAAACAGGAAAAGCTGCCTATTGGTACTATCCTAGTTGCATCCATACCCTTACTATGTTTGCATAGTGTTGAATATGAGATGTGTAATTAAGCAGTGAATACCGATAGTCATTCGTTATTGCAGGATCTCTACATACTGTACTCCCACATATGTGATCCTGACACGTGTTCCCATTTTGTTGTCTTTCACGAAATATGTATCCCTGATGTCGAGACCTGTTTACAGACACTGAAAATGACATCATCCTGGAGGCTTTGCGTCAACACCATCAACTCCTGCTGTCCAGAGAAAGGCCAAACAGGGAAGAGTGGGCAGCATTGTGGGCTGACCTGGTTCATGATGTGAATGCTGTCGGTTACCAGAGCAGGACATATGAACAGGTGTGACACCGTTCCACCGATATGATCAATGCCACACTCAGAAGAGCAGCAGATGTGGCCAGGGATCATGGTGTCACTGGTAGAGGGCCTGTGGTGGAACAACCACTGTCAGCCACTGAGGAATTCCTAGCAAACCTAGGAACACAGGACTTCTCCCAGGCATCCATCACATGGTATGTTGTGGATGTTGATGCCATTGTTTCCATGCAAGAGAAGCATCCAGGTATGATTAGTTGGATCAACATTGGAGTACTGTACCATTCAGTATGTCAGGGTGTACATAGTTTTATGTGGCTGTCAGGTTTTTTTTTTGGGGGGGGGTTAGTTGCAGTTTGACTCTCATGCTCAGACTGTGACCAACATACCAATTAACATAGTTGCTACTGTAAATGTGAGATATTTGGACATATTAGCCTGTTGTAGTGCAACATGTGATGCTGTGTACATTACCTCTCCCTCAACTTTTTACAGGACCATCAGGTATCAGACGTGGCCATGCTCCTGCTCCTAGTAAGCACAACACTGTTTTGTTAGAGATGTAGATTTAGTGCAATGTATTCAGTAAAGTGTCACCCCAGGCCTGCTGGCTGGATTGATGTACTGTCTGCATGATTGCCTACTGCACAGATATTTTCCAACTGAACACAGTTTAGAGTCATATCTATGCCTAGTAGGTGTGACCACACTGTTAGATTTGATATTATTTTCAGGACATTATAGATTGCCATATGTGTCAACTGTGCAGAGTTTTGCCAAATGTCAATAGTGTACATCATTGTTGATCATGTGATTCTTGATTAAAGAGCTTTTTATTTACAAGTAACTACAGATCTTAGAAAATGATGTCTTCATGTCCTAGTAAATGAGTTTGGGGGTTAAACAAGTCTTTAATACTGACAGCATTGTATACAGCTTAACATATATTGCAAGATAGGACTGCAGAGCATAGTAGTGCACATATTAATGTACTGCTTTTCCCTTTTTACCGCAGGTGACCATGGGGGTTGGGCTCTGTCCTCTTTACAACCTGATGTCAATGTCTCTTCAAAGACTGATGATGATGGATGCCAAAGTGAGGCACAGGTGGAGGTTGCAGGGACTGAATCTGTCACATAGGCTGACGTCCTTCTTCTGTCCTCATTATCAGCATACACAGTCAGTATGCCTATACATTCCCAGTCCCCTGAGGCACAGATATTGGACAGTCACAGGGTGGGGACATTGAACAGGAAAGTGTGGCTAATATGGCTGCAATGAGTGTCGATACTGGCCATAGCCAAAGAGATGGCAAGGTTCCACACAGGCAGATTGATAGGGCTGCTTGTAGGAGGATGCTGTCCTTCCACCTGTTGCAGATGTTTCGTCATGTGTCGCTCAGCATATGTTTAGGGCTGTCATAGAGGCACAAGCATGTTCTGAAAGGAACTCCAGACAAATGCTCAGGGTTATAGATTCGGCACTGTCTGACATCCGTGACTGCCTCCACTGCATTGCTGATACCCTGGATTGGATGACTGATGCTTTGGAAAGACGTTGGTCTGAGACAGATCACAGAATATCTGTCAAGGAATGCACATTGCTGTGATGGAACATTTGCTTCGGACTCCTGGGTGTAGGTCAGCAACTATATCTGCTGAGAGTCCACATGGCCATGCGCAATCATGCTCCCTTAGTAGCAGTACATCCAGCATTCCAGAGGGGAGTGTGCTGTCCACAGCAAGACGCGGTGGGCCATGGCTCGTGGTACTGGGCGTTCCCATGGAGGACATGGTCCCAGCAGACTGTAGTCATCCTTGAGTAGTAGCCCTGCTTCTGACCTTGGGCATGGAGTTGCTAGTGCAACTCCTGGCAGAGCAAGTTCCCATGTTCAGGGGCAGAGATGGTGAACTGTCAGCTCTACCATGTATGGTTCAAAGCTGTCCAACATACAGACATGTAAGGCTAGCACTGAGCGTGACTGTGTTCATGCAGACACACACTACTGTCATATTCAGGTCACCTACAGATGCACACAGCACATTTGCATGGCCCATCTTCCCTGATTCCCTCACTGACTCGCACACACCTATTGGGTCAGCCTAGACCTCCTACACCCCCACACAACACCCTGTGCAAGTGATACCTATGCCACATTCCTGTCATCCTTGTCACTGATGCAGGGAAATTAAGCTATGTGTCTGATGCAGAGGGTGACTGTCTAAATTACTATGTATTTGTTTCATCCACTGTTGCCTTTGACATGCCACTTGTACTGGTCACTGACAGATATTGTATGCTGCCATTTGTAATGAGTAAACCACATTTTGTGTACATTACGTTGGATGATGATGCAATGGCTGCATACTTGCACAATGTTTGTTTCAGTTTCAGGATTGTGTAGGACACGCCTATGGGTACACAGCTACAATAAACCCATAAAAGTTAGAGCACAGGATGGAATGGCAGCACAGAAGAAAAATGTTTTCAGAAAGGTAAATCAGTATAGGTGCATGGCTCCATAGGTTCATATGTGTATAACAGGCTAACAGCACAATGGCTGCTTTCAGCCTAGTCATGCATCCCTAATCTCTGACAAAGTCTGGTACCCTTGATAAGTGTAAACAAGGTTTTGGGAGCTGACACATCTACAAGCTGTGGCGTATGAGAAGAACCAGGTACAATTTCCCTGTCTCCATTACAGATATTTGTCCTAAACCACTTAGGATTGTGTTGTTCCACATCCCATTGTGTAACTTGCACATGACTTGTGTTACAGTGGAAGTGTGCCTCACATGGATGGGGGAGCCTGTTACAAATAGGGTGTAGTGTCTGAGTTACATACCTGTCACTCTCCTACTTTGGACACAATAGAAGAGTTTTCATGGGTTCTGTTCAAACAGATTTATTATATACAAACACATCACAATACAAGTTTATTAACTTTAACTTAAGTAACTTGTATACAAACTAACTACTGCAATCATACATGCTCACTCTCTGGCTGCAGTCTCAAAATGGCACTAAGAATAACACGTGTCCGGTATTTATATGTGCACATTCAGTCCTTAATAAGCTTCTTAAAGATACAGCACATACACACTGATCTACATCCTCCCTCTTTGAGAAATAGATCATGCGTTATGAATCTGTTTGCCATGCAGATAATACAGGTAGTTCTTTGTCATGCAATTATACAAATCTAGGTACATATATGCAGTTATATCCATGTTGCTGTGTATTTCACACTGGGCTTGGAAATTCAACCATATAGTATGACATAAAACTGGGAATTAGATTTAGCAACTGGAGCTGTTTCTATAGAATGTTCAAACTTGGGAGTATTTGGAACATCCTTAGGAATGGAAGTAGAGGTTGAAACACACTCTGGGATGGGAACCTATGTCTGGTTCTCTCTGAGATTTAGAGTCTGTATCACAGGAACAATGCTGCGATGAAGATTTTGGTACAGGAAGATGTCTGCAATTTCTCCTGTACTTCACACCCTCAGATTCAACAAGATAGGATCTTGGCTTGCTACATATACCTGTAACTTGACCAATCCGGTCTCGCTGTTTATATCCTCACTGTCTCTCCTTCCCTCAACAGACGAAGAAATCTGCTTGTTTTATCATAACTGGACTTGATAGAATGCTTCTTGAATAATTGAGCCTTGATGGTTCTGTTGTTCTTAGATTTAGGCCTCAATAAACTGAAACTAATAGGTAGCATCATTCTGGTTTGCCTGGATAGAAGTCTTTGAGCAGGTGAGCCAAGTATATCATCTTGGGGTATGTTTCTGAGATTAAGTAAATTAAAAAAAAACATCGATATTGTCATACTTTGACCTTTCAAGTAATTGCTTTGCATTCTGCACTGCATGTTCAGCTAGCCCATTTGACTGTGGATATTCAGAACTGCTAGTAACATGTACAAAGTCCCATTCTCTTGCAAATGTCTGAAACAACTGACTAGTAAATTGAGTACCATTGTCAGAGATGACTGTGTGGACTATCATGGACTGAGAAATGATGTTTCAACTTGGTAATAACAGTAGTGGATGTTAAATTAGGTAGTAAGTCAGTCTCAAACCAATTCAAATGAATGTACCAATACTAAGTAGTGTTGATTGCCCACTCGAAGATATCACTGGCTACTGTTGACCAAGGTAGTTCAAGAACTTGACTTAGCTGAAGTGGTTCTCTTTGCAAATGCGGTCTAGTACTATTGCACACTGAACAAGAAAAAAGTATTTTATCCATGTCTTTCAATAATGAAGGCCAAAATACTAATTCCCTCGCTCTTCTCTTATGCGGAACCTGAGAGACCATTATGCAAAATCTTGATATATTCTTGTAAGGAAGCAGGAACAACCATTTTAGGACCTTTGAAAATAGTGCCATCTTCCATCAACATCTCACCTCTGTAATGAAAATAGGTTTGCACTTCAGGTGGTACAGTAGATTGCTTTGACGGCCATCCAACATTAATGTAGTGACTGAGCTTTTGCAAAATTGTATCAGTCTTTGTATGATCTCTAAGCTCAAGTCTAGTGGTAGAAGAATTATACACTGCCATCACATCAAAGTCAAAATTCTCTGCGTCTAGCTGTTTTGTCGTACTTCTCGGTGATCTAGATAAGGTATCAGCCAGATAAAGTACTTTGCCTTTCGTACAGACCATTTTGAAGTTATACTTTTGCAATTTGAGCATCATTCTTTGTAATCTTGTTGAAGATGAATGCATAGGCTTCTTTAGAATGGTGGTCAGTTTCAATCTGAATAGCTTGACCATAGATATAATCATTAAACTTGGAGCATGTAAATTATATTGCCAAAAGTTCTTTCTCAATTTGAGCATACTGCATTTCAGTTTGGGTAAGTGTTCTAGATGCATAGGTTACTGGTCTGCCCTCTTGAAGAATAGCTGCGCCAAGACCAAATTTTGAAGCATCGCAGGAAAGAGTGACTAGTTTATTCACACCATAGTATCTTAATGTAGTTGGGGCTGCTATTTTCTGTTTAAGGTCTTCAAATGCCTTCTGGTACTGTTCTAAGCATGACCATGTAACATTTTCACGTCAGCTCTCTTAAAGGTGCTGTCAACTCACTGAAGTCTGGTATAGACTTGTCTAAATAGTTGACCATGCCTAGGAAATGCTCTAGAACTTTAATATTGTCTGATACTGACATCTCAAGAATAGCTGCTTGCTTGGTTGGGTCTGGCCTCAAGCCAGTACTGGTAAATAAATGACCAACATATGTAATTTCTGGTAGTCTGAATTTGTACTTCAGAGGACCGAGCTTCAAGTTTACTTCATGTGTTCTGCCTAGAACTCTCTTTAGGTTTCTGTCATGCTCTGCTCCACTATTGCCTCCAACCAATAAATCATCTGCTGTTATGGCACAAGGATACCCCAAAAAAATTTGCTCAATTGCACGCTGGAAGACTTCACTTGCAGAATTCATTCCTAATGGCATCCTTAGGAATCTGCATCTGCCAAAGAGGTACCAAAAGTGGTTAGTAATGAGGATTTGAGATCAAGCATCACTTGCTAAAATGAACTTTTTGCATCCAAGACAGAAAAAAACAGTGGCATTTGGTATTAGAGCTGCGCCCTCTTCGACTGTATGCATCGGATGATGCTGCCTCTTTAATGCTTTGTTCAAATCTCTTGGGTCAATACATATTCTGATTTCATCTGAACCATTTTTATGAGCTGCTACCATAGACTACACTCATTCAGTTGGTTCTGTAACTGGAGAAATCACACCTTGCTGTACCATTTTATCCAGCTGAGCCTTAACTTTATCCTGCATAGCTATCAGAATTCTTCTTGCTGGTCTGACTACTGGAGTGACCTCTCGGACTAACTTCATGGAATACACAACTGGAAGTTTGTACAACTCGTCATCGAATACATCAGCATACTCTAAGAAAATGGCTTCAGAAGAACTGGAACTAGGATATGCACTTATGTGATTAACTTCTTTGGTAAAAGAAAGAAGATTCATTCTCAAACTGTCTTTGAGACACAATAAAGACTGTACTGGTCTTTGAACTACATAGAAGAACAAGCTGTAACAGTTCTTAGCCAAATAACATGAAAGCTTCACTGAGCCTTCGGTTTGAATTTCTTCACCTCCATAAGCAACAAGTTTCGCATTACTGGCCACATTGAGTTGTTCATTAGTTCTCACTTTAGCAAATGTGTCTGCTGATATAACATTACACTTTCAACCAGTGTCTACTTTAAGCTCTGTGTATTTACCATTGATCCGGACTATACAAAACACTTTGCTCTTTGCCAGTAAATTCACTACATCAACTCTTTCGCAAATTACTGATACACCATCTACATAAAAAGAATTGCAGTCCACTTGATCAACTTGCTTTTTAGTGTGACCTTTCTTTAGAACTGTGAGGGGTTTACTTGATTTGCAAAACTTTTGAAAATGGTTCCATTTTTTGCACTTCTGACCAAATGCTAAACATTTCTCTCTTTTAGACTCACGATTGGCATCACAGTT
Source organism: Protopterus annectens (assembly GCF_019279795.1). NCBI lineage: Eukaryota > Metazoa > Chordata > Ceratodontiformes > Protopteridae > Protopterus > Protopterus annectens. The sequence goes on along the minus strand of NC_056733.1, from coordinate 242,585,292 downwards.
GCAACAGTTAACAATAAAGCTGGACTTGGGTTTTGCTAATTCACATTTGTACTGCACTGAGCATGCTCCTTTAACTGAACTGGTCTTAGAACTTGCTGGAAAACTATGTGGTTTCTCTGGTAAATCAGCTGGGGTTGCGGCTGCCCTGTGCTTAGGCCTACTTCTGTTTGCCACGTATTGCATGCTATCTGCACTTGCTCTGGAGCCTACTGAAACCATGCTCTTCTCACTTGCATACATACTTGTGTGTTTTTCTGTAACTTTATGGATTTTACAAGTCTCAATGGCTTCACTCACTGTTAAATCACTATCACAAAGCAAACTCTTTCTCACAGCAGCACTATTAATACAACACATGAGCCTGTCTTTTATTAACTCATCTTTTAAGTCACCAAACTGACACACTTTGGCTTTGTTTCTCAAGTCAGTTATAAAAGCTGCAAAAGTTTCTCCTGGTTTCTGATCCCTCATGTAAAACAAATGCCTCTCTAACATAATATTTGTCTGGGGGTTACACAGTTCTCTGAATTTGCGCTTCAAACACTTGGTGTCTTTCCTTGATTCAGGCTGTACAACAATATGATGATTTTCACCTTCTCCCTCATATACTGCTGGTGCATACATAAATGAATGCTCTCTTTCAATGGCCTCTGACCCAGCTAGGTTTTGCAAAATGAATGCCCTGGTGAGTGAATCTTTACCCGAATAAGATGCTTGTATAAAAATATACTCTTGCTTAAATATTCTCTGATTCTCTGTAATATTCTGAACAAATACAAGTTGTAAGGGCTTTCAAAATCCATCTTTCATATTAACACATACCAGTGAAGGGTTTTGCAAATTAGCATGAACATATACACATACACATGTGCCAAAAGTTTATGCCAGTATTTGTAACTTTGCCCAATAGCACAATAAGCCTCTGTATAACTGAACTTTGCAAAATAAGTCTCTCTGGCACTGTAATACTCTTGAAATTACTGTACTGCAAGAAATCACATCTTAGTGTAAGAAACTTTTCAAATACGCGCACAATGCAAATTAACTGGGCAAGAGAAGCTCCGAGTCAGTAACATTTCGAAGTAATTGCACTTTCTGAAAAAACAGCACACAGCACACTGAAATTTCCCCCAAATGATGATATCTTGCTAGGCAATTCTTTACAGTGCAAGAAGTACTCTGTAATGGCGGCACTTGGCAAATAGACATGCCCAGTACAATAAACTTTTCGAAATGGCTATACTTTGACTGTACTTCACAAAATAGTATTTTACACACATATAAACTCTTCAGAATACATGCACAGTAATAAGCACACACTGTAAGCACTTTTACACAATTTGAGATACTTCAAATAACTCTAGTTATGCCCTTGATACAATACAAAGTCGTAGTTATACCAAAACACAGCACTTTGCTAAGAAACATACAGTCACCTTGCTTTATTTGCGCTTAATGTGTCCTTTTTGCCCTTATTTTATTCGTTTTGCTCGTTTAATCTCTTTTCATGCCCATTGTACTTTTCTTGTGCTCGTTTTACTCTAAATGTGCCCGTTTTGCTTCAAACCTACTCATTTTATCAGATATCTTAATTTTAAACATTCTGCCTATTTTGTGTCTCCCGCTTGTTTAATAATGCGGTTTGTGCCCTTGTAATGTTTCGTTTTATCTTTTTTTATAAAATAAGCAGTTTGTGCAAATTCTCATTACCTGTGATTCTTTTCTGGGTCTTTTTCGTGCTCATTTCTCTTAGTTTACCTTCACTGTCATCTCTGCACCTCATGGCTCAGAATATTAATTTCTGCCATCCCAGTTCTGACACCATGTTGCTCTCCTACTTTGGGCATATTATAAGAATTTTCATGGGTTCTGTTCAACCAGCTTTATTATACACAAACACATCATGATAGAAGTTTACTGACTTTAATTTAAGTAACTTATGTACAAACTAACTACTGCAGTCATACATGCTCACTCTCTGGCTGCACTCTCAGAATGGCACTGGGAATAGCACTTGTCCGGTATTTATATGTGCACGTTCAGTCCTTGATATTCTTCTTAAAGACACAGCACATACTCTCTGATCTACAATACCTCTCTCTCCAGCATGTCCTGTTTATACCACAGTCAAGGTGTAGCTGTATAGAACAGGTAATTCTCGTGCTACTCAGGTCTTGGATATGCAGGAGGTACACAGTGGGATCTGAGACCTCTCTGCATGGCAGCCATGTACCTTCCCTCCAAAGCATGTAGGATCCAGAATACATAGTTACAGCCTTGACACTGTCTGCATAGGAGATGTTATGTACACTGTGTATTGGTTTACTGTAGAACCTCTGTGGCTGTTGCAGTTGTCAGATATGCCTGTGTAGGTACATACCAAAGGTGGCATTGCATGCAATGATAGGTGTGATGAGTGCCAAATACAGTGTAACAATGACATTCTGGGATTTACATGCCATACCTTTCTCTATAGGTTGTGCAACAGTGAATGAATCCCCACATCTTACCGACAAGTGAAGGTCAAAGGCTAGATCACTCTCTGTGTCCATAAGGCCCTGACTAATGGGTTAATTGTTGGAGGTGTGTGGACAATACAATATTTTCCAGGGGTGGATGACTTCCAAAAGTATAGTATTGTGCATTCCTTGGCATTTAGTATTTGTCAATGGCTCTGACAACAACTGAATGTGTGTGCCAGCCCATTCTGGATAACTGTTGGTTATGTGTGGGATTCAGTGACAGCTCCTAATTTGAAATAATTTGCAAATGTGCTCATTCTGAGGTCACTGACAGTGGCTGTGACTGCAGAGAAGGGAATAGCTAGGAGGGTTAGCCCAGGAATTGATTTGTGAGGAAAGTCTACTGGTGACTGGCCTCATTATAGTGGTGGACTACACAATGCTATCTTCCCAGATAATGACTATCAGACATTTGGCTATCCACTGGCTGACATACTAGATTGAAAATAACCTGTACAGTGCTTCAACAATGCCCGATGGCATAATCTTGTCAAATGCCTTCTCAGGCCATGGTAGGTGGAGTGAGTCATTTCCTCTCATCCACTGCATAGTTTAGCACTCAATGAGGTCCACTGATTAGGGTAGGCATGATCTGACCTTGAACAAAACAAACTGGGTTTTGGCCAGTATCTGCAAGTGTACTACATTGTTACTGATCATTTCCATGATAAGTCTTTTCATGGCTTTAAATAAGGCTAAGTACTGCAGTTAATTCCATCATGGTTTCCAAGACGATAATTATTCAAGATGTCTGTGTCTGTACAGAGCACAGGCAAACAATGGAGGGGAAGTCATACATACACCCTGTGAAGGTAAGGAGGGAGTCTTTACACAGTTATTTTGCAACTGGACACTATTCAAGCAGTGTGTATTGAAATGACACAATTACCTTGTGAGGAATGCTGACAAGAGGGAAGTCCCCTGGAATGATGGTTCCTGGCTACTACTCCTACTGGTCTCACCACAACCACTCCCTCCTGGGATACCATGCTCCTATAGTTTGTCTCTCATCGGAAGTACAACATTAGTACCAAGCTCAATATGAGGAGCAGGCCATAGCCTGTTTGTTCATCCACATAGTTGCCCCACATCATGCAAGGCTCTTTAGGCTTGACATACCCTTGACATACCCTTTTCCAGGTAGATTAGCAACCACAGATTTCTGTAAACTGCTTGAAAGCTGATAGATTTCAATTCTGCAGCTCAAAACAAATCTATTTCAAACTGATAAGTACACTTTTTGCAACTTAATTTGCACTGTGCTGTATTTATACACTTGCCTATTATTTATAGTGGTGCTGTATTATTTCTGTCTCTTGTTGTCTCCACTGTGTTTCTCCCACCCACCTTCCCTGTTCTTGTATTGGTGTTAATCTTGGTGGCTTTGAAAGTGCCCACCCCTCTTGTTTGTATTTGGATACTCCTTCTGGGGCTATCTCATTTGCTCACTCAATTGAGTGCAGTGAGATCATATTCTGATTTCAGGTACTCCTACTGTGTACAAAGAGAACATTTGAGAAGGACAACCCCTGTAGCCGCTGTGTTCTCTCACTCAAAAAAAAAAAAATATATATATATATATATATATATATATATATATATATATATATATATATATATATTCAGCTGCTCTTATTGTAACTGTCTTAGTTGCTGTTCTGCATGCTGTTACTTACTCTGCACTTATTACTGTTGCTGCACTTATTGCTGTTACGTACTCTGCACTTATTACTAGCAGTAAGCTAGTATAGTCCAATTTTCAGGCTAGTGCTGAATTCAGGGCTGTGTTATACGTTTCTGAGTTGCCCATACCTTACATGGATAGAGGGAAGTTTCTCTGTTCACTTGTGAGAGAGGGGAACTTTGAGCAGCCATCTGTCCCTGGAGGAGTGGTTCCAGCCCAGAAGTTAGTAGTTTAAAAACCGCGTTTGCACGGTTTTGTGCACCGGGCAGCACTGGTTAGCTAGGGTTAAATTATCCCCGGCTCCACTAAGTCTCCTCTTCAGTTTTTCACTTTAAACTAGTCTAACTCTCAACCTAAGCACTCAAAAAACATCCTACAGTCCAGCACTTGCTCAGACCTAATAGCAAGCACTAATATACCTCGACACTTGACTGCCCAGCAGGGCAAGGCTCTATCCACCCCTCACCAACCAAGCGACTAAGCAACTCACCCTATTATTCAGGCATGACCAAAGGGCAACTTCAGGTGTGCTCCCCAGTCCAGCTGGTGAATCTGGGTATCCTAAGGCAATGCTACAACTGCTTCATGTACACAGACAGCCCTCTCCTCCTACCACAAAACACTAACATATGCGAGAGATGCAATTATACAGCCAAACTAGAGGCTAAGGTCTCTCCACCCAAGACTGGAACAGACAGTCATGAGGAGAAGGTTAACACTTGCACCACACCTCCAACCTCACATAGACCTACTAAACCAGCACTGGCAAAAAATACACATAAATACATGAAATCATACTCGGAGGCTCTAAATAAAAACTTGCAAAAGCATCAGAAAGCTCCGAAGCAGACACCCACAAAACCTGCACCTCCCTTCACAAATCAGACAACACATAAAACACAAAATCAATGTGCCACACAATCACAGCCCTTAAGGCGAAATAACATACCTAACACACTAGTAATAGGCGACTCAATAGTCAGGCACACTGACGCCCAACTCATTAGGCTGGACAAGGAGAAGGTTACTGTTCATAGGTTCATAGGTTCGTACTAGGCTATCTGTCCTAGGGCATTTATAAGCCTAGCCAGAGTGTATGTGGCTTACACCACCCCTTAGGATGAGAATACTACGCCCTTTTAGGGTACTATGCCTCTGTCTAGTAGTGACAAAGAGATGACCCCCGGGGTAAACCTACGATCTCCCATCCACTCGTCGAGATTTCTCTTGAATAGAGTCAGTGAGGGGCTCTGCCTAACATGGACTGGGATTCTGTTCCAGAGTGTAGGGAGCCTCTGGGTTATGAATCTGTCCCTCCAGCATGTTCCATTTATTTCTGTGTTGAGGTTTAAGTCACTTGTTCTCGTGGCTCTGGTGGATTTGGATTTTCTGAGGTGGAGCATGTCCATTAATTCAGGATTGGACATGGCCTTGTACGTCAGGCACAGATCACCTCTGAGGAGGCGGTATGCGACTGAATAGAGCTGGAGTTTTTTCAGTCGGGCAGCATATGACATATGTTTAAGACCCTTTATCCTCTTGGTGAGGAACTTTTGGGGTCTTTCCAACTGCTGCAGGTGTCGGGTGAGATACATCCCAAATGAGGCATTGTACTCAATCATTGGCCTGATAAGAGAAGAGTACAGGGGCACAATGACCTCTCTTGATCTAGATGTGAAACCCTTCATGATAAGGTGGGCAATATAGAAGGTCTTCCTAACCACTTTGGCAATGTGAGTGTCAAATGAGAGGTTACTGTCAACCTGGGTCCCTAGGTCCCTGATTACCTCTTTCGTACTTAATGGATTACCGCCTATGTGGTAATTTGTCGGTACCTTGTTTTTCCCAAAGGGTATGACTATACATTTTTTGGCGTTTAGCTTATGGCCATGGCTCTGGCACCAATTATCCGTTTCTATGAGGCCTCTCTGAAGGATGTTTGTGTCCGCTGGAGTATCAATTATGGCGCCCAGTTTGCAGTCATCTCACGAACTTTGTCAGCCACAATCCTCCTATGTTTGCCTGTACCTCGGAAAAATAAATGCCGAACAAGAGGGGTCCCAGGACTGAGCCCTGTGGGACACCGCTTGTGACTGGCTTAGTGTCTAACATAGCTCCAGCAACTCTGACCCTGTGGGTTCTGTCCTTGAGCCAGTTTGCAACCCATCTTGTGACATATGGGTTTACATTTAAGCTGGTGAGTTTGTCTATGATGCCCGAGTGGGGTATTGTGTCAAAGGCTTTTGCAAGGTCAAGGTAGGCTGTGTGAACTGCCTTACCCTCATCAATGGCCTTAGTGACTGTTTCAAAAAAGTCGACCAAGTTCAGAAGGCAGGATCTGCCCTTGACAAAGCCAAATTGGGTAGGATCCAATGTCTGTAGGTCCCCAATGTCTTTGTTTATGAGTTCCATAATGATCCTCTCCATAGCTTTGCAGACCAGGCTCGTCAGGCTTATGGGGCGGTAATTTCCAGGGTCCGTAGAAGCACCGCCTTTGTGAAGTGGGACCACTGTTGCCGTACACGCCACTCTTTGGGTACGTATCCTGTGGTAAGGCTAAGATTAAACAGCAGCCTTATGTGTGGGTTTAGTTCCTCTTGGAGTTCATGTAGCACACAGCCCGGGACACCATCCGGTCCCATTGATGCTGTGTTTTTAGCTTTAGAGAGGGCGGCTCTCACCTGGGCATCTGAGATGTTAGGGAGGCTACACTCTGCTGGGATAGTTATTTCTCCTTTTGGGGGAGGGAGGAGAAATTTGCACTGAACCTGTCTGCCAGAATGTTGGCAATGTCAGTGGGTTCAGTGTATTTTGTGTCATTTTGGACTAACTCTGAGCATATCTGGGAGTTTCCACCCAGGTTTCTAACATAGCTAAAGAAGGCCTTGTGATTGTCTTTTGTGTCATTTGCGATTTTTCTCTCAAAGTTGGCCTTGGATGATTTTATGAGTGATCGTAGTTTTTTGCTAGTACTGATCAGAGATGCCTTTCCTTTTAGGGATTTTGCTCTGTCATGTAGTAGCTTCCTCCTTCTGTTGTAAAGTTTGTTTATGGCTGGGGTCCACCAGACCGGTCGCCTGCCTTTGCGGGAATGGGTCTTGGTTTTATTTGGGATTGCATGATCCATGATTTCTTGAAGGTGCCCATAGAAGGCATTTGCAAAGGATTCAGCAGTGTGGGTTGTGGTTTCCACTGGCCCAGGGGCCTTGAAAGATACCACTTCATTCTTAAGAAGTGTGAAGTTTGCTTTTGAGAAGTTCTTCACTGTGGTCTTTTGAGCAGGGGGTGGGGGCGGGATGTGGATTTCCAGTGAGATTAATTTATGGTCTGATCTTACCAAAGAGGGATGTACTTCTGGTGTGGAGCATTTTGTCCCCATGTTTGTGATGATCAGGTCTAGTATATTGTCTCCTCTTGTGGGAATGGTGACTAGTTGTTCCATTGCATTTGAGTTTATGAATTCTAAGAACCTTTGGGCTAGAGTGTTGGGGCTTGAGTAATGTTCCCAGTCTATGTTTGGGTAGTTGAAGTCTCCCAAAATGATGGTATTTGGAGAGACATTCATACTCTCCAGTGTCTTCAGGAAGGCTGTGTGGGGTTCCTGAGTTTGAGAGGGTGGTCTGTAGCATGCTACAAACTGTAAGGCAGTTTTGCCTGTGGTTAGTTGCACCTGGATAGTCTCCGATGCTTCGTGCGTTGCCACTAACCTGGAGGTGTGGGTATCTTTGATGAAAATGGATACTCCCCTCCTTTTGTGGTTCTGTCCAAGTTTTGGGGCCGGAAAGCATGATATGAGGTAAAACCTGATAGTGCTGGGGTGCTCTCAGGAGCCTTGAACCAGGTTTCAGTCACTGCACAGACATCGATGTTCTCCATACTGAGGAGGGCTTCGAGGGCGTGCATCTTGAGGTTTAGACTTCTGGCATTGAGCAGCATTACCCTTAGTTTTTTTCCACTTGTGTTTTCTAGGGAGGTAGGTTTGTCATTTGAGCCTTGCCTAAAAAAGGCACTATGGGGATGGCAAGAGCCTTGGCCAATATCCGGAAGCCGAGGGGTGACAGGTGCAAATCATCCCTTGCGAAGCAGCGTGGTTTGTCAAGCATGTCATCCCAAGCAGACAGACACTGGATCCCCTTAGAATGACACCAGTAATTAAGCCAATTGTTAAAACTGATCATTTTGTCTTTGTACTGTGGCATCATTCTTGGTGAGGGTAAGATGCTGCTCAGGGTCAGGATCATACCGGCCTGGGCTACATAATCAGAGAGCTCCTCTAGGTCTCTTTTCATGTAGTCCAGGGAGGTACGTCTCAGGTCGTTCACACCTGCATGTACAATGACTGAGTCATATTTGTACTTGCTGTGGAGTGACCTGAGTGCTTGTGTTATGTGGCGGATTCTAGCTCCCGACAGGCAGCTTACTGTGACCCTCTCCTTGTTCAGTCTGGTGAGCGGGACGTCAGTGTGCCTGACTATGGAGTCACCTATTACAAGTGTGTCTGGCATGTTGTTTGGCCTTAAGGGCTGTGACTGTTTAGCACACTGACTTTGTGAACTATGTGTTGCATTTGCTATATCTTGAGGTGGTGGTTGCTTGGGTGTCTGCTTTGGAGGCCTCTGTTGTTTTGGTAGATTTTTAATCAGTGCCTCCGAGTATGTTTTTGTGTGTTTATGTGTTTGGTTTACAGTTGTGATAGTTCTATGTGAGACTGGGTTTGTGGTGTGCGTGGTTTCTTTCTCCTCCTGACTGGTCTTGCCAGTACTGAATTGAGAGAGCTCAGCCTCCAGTTTGGCTATATAGTTGCATCTCTAGCATATATTTGTATTTGTTGGGAGGAGGAGAGGGTTGTCTGTGTACATGAGGCAATTGTAACATTGCCTCAAGATTCCCAGATTCACCAGCTGAACAGGAGAGGACGCCAGCAACTGACCCTTCGACATGCTAGAAATAGTGAAAAAGATTGCTGTGTAACTGAGTCAGAAAGGACCTATAGGGAAATGGGTACTCAACAGAATTTCAGGCTAGTTTAAAGTAAGCAGCAGAAGCTATTTTCAGTGAAAAAAAAGCAAAGATACCTAAATCCACAAGGTAGTCGCTTTTTCGAGTTCCTTGCTGCTAGGACCACTCTGTAAACCCACGTGGAGCTTGTCTGAGCAGTATAGCCAGAAAAACGCCCAGAGGCGGATTTTAAGCAGTGAACTACAAAGAGCTAGGAATGGTCCCAAACAACCAGTTACTAACAGCTTCTTGTGCTGCGGTCACTTCCCCCAAGGATAGGTAGGCTGCTCAAGGCTCCCCACTCCCACTGGTGAGCAAAGAAACTTCCTTTTATCCAAGTAAGGTAATGGACAACACAGGAACTACACCACAGCCCAGAATACAGCAATGCCTGTATACTGGTCTAAACTAGTCGAAAGGCGGAAAACAAGGATTATTTTTGTTTTTTTGGTTTTTTTTTGCAGAAATACACAGAAAATGCAGAGACAGTGATAAATTAGTTACACAGGCTAGCATACTTTAGTGGGCAGCCTCCACAGTTCAATTAAACAAACATACAAGCAAACTTTCGACTAAATTCGACTAAATGTAACTTTAAGTGCAATTTTTAAAATAAATGCAGTAATCAGTAAAAACAGTTCAGGCTAGTTCAAAGTAAGCCGCAGAAGCTATTTTCAGTGTTAAACCGCAAAGATACTTAAATCCAGAAGGTAGTCGCTTTTTCGAGTTCCTTGCTGCTAGGACCACTCTGTAAACCCACGTGGAGCTTGTCTGAGCAGTATAGCCAGAAAAAAATGCCCAGAGGCAGATTTTAAGCAGTGAACTACAAAAGAGCTAGGAATGGTCCCAAACAACCAGTTACTAACAGCTTCTTGTGCTGAGGTCACTTCCCCCAAGGATAGGTAGGCTGCTCAAGGCTCCCCACTCCCACTGGTGAGCAAAGAAACTTCCTTTTATCCAAGTAAGGTAATGGACAACACAGGAACTACACCACAGCCCAGAATACAGCAATGCCATTATCCAAGTAAGGTAATTAGCTGCCTATCTGGAGCCAGATTCCGCCACATAACACAAGCACTCAGGTCACTCCAGAACAAGTACAAATATGACTCTGTCATTGTTCATGTTGGTGTGAATGACCTGAAATGTATCTCCCTGGACTACATGAAAAGAGACATGGAAGAGCTCTCTGATCATGTAGCCCAGGCAGGTATGACCCTGAGTAGCATCCTGCCCTCACCAAGAATGATACCTCAGAATAAAGAAAAAATGATCGATTTCAACAATTGGCTAAGCTTCTGGTGTCATTCAAAGGGGATCCGGTGTCTGTCAGCCTGGGATGATATGCTCGACAAGCCGCGTTGCTTCGCAAGAGATGGCTTGCACCTGTCACCCCTTGGCTTTCGAATACTGGCCAAGGCTCTTGCTGCCCCCATAGTGCCTTTTTTAGGCAAGGCTCAAAATTCAAACCCACCACCATAAACAGCACAAGTAAAAAAATGAGGGTTATGCTACTCAACACCAGGAGTTTAAGTCTCAAAATGCATGCGCTCGAAGTACTCCTAAGTATGGAGAACGTCGACATCTGTGCAGTAACTGAAACCTGGTTCAAGGCTCCAGAGAGCACTCCAGCACTACTGGGCTACAACTCATACCACACATTTGGGCCACAGAACATGGACTGAAACACAAAAGGAGGGGGTGTATCCATATTCATCAAGGATACTCACACCTCCAGGTTAGTGGCGCAGCATGATACCTCTGAGATCATCCATGTGCAACTAACATCGGGCACATCTGCAATGCAAATTGTGGCCTGCTACAGATCACCCTCCATGACCCAGGACCACCGCTCCGCCTTTCTGGAGACAATGGAAAATATGAAGGTCCTACCGAACACCCTGATATTGGGCAATTTCAATTACCCTACCATTAACTGGGAAAACTACTTGAGTACAAACTCCCAGGCTCAGCGCTTCCTGGAATTTATCAACTCAAATGCCCTGGATCAGCTGGCAAACTCCCCTATCAGAGGCCACAATATATTGGACCTGGTCATCATCAACATGGGCGACAGGTATTCCATACCGGAGGTCAACCTGTCACTGGTTAGATCAGACCATAAACTAATCACCCTGGATGTCCACACCCCACCACCACCCTCAACCAAGGAAACTACAGTGAAAAACATTTCTAAAGCAAACTTCATCTTACTTAAGGCAGAGGTGGTAAGTTTCACAGCCCCCACGCTATAGGATAACACTGCCCAAGATGCAGAATCCTTTACAATTGCACTCTATGAGCACCTACAAGGATGCATGGATCATGCCATCCCTAGCAAGACCAAGACTCACTCCCCTAAGAGAAGGAATCCAGTCTGGTGTACCCCTGCCATAAACAGGTTATACAACAGAAGGAGGAAGCTAGTTCAGAAAAAAAGCAAATCCTAGTAAGGAAAGACATCCCTGATCAGTATCAGTAAGAAACTAAGGTCCCTCATAAAATCATCCAAGGCTAACTTTGAAAGAAAAATAGCCAAGGATTCGAAAGATAACCACAAAGCCTTCTTTAGCTATGTCAAGAATCTAAGTGGCAACTCGCAGATATGCTCTGAGCTAGTGCAAAATAGCACAAAATATACTGAACCTACTGATATTGCCAACATCCTGGTACATAGATTCAGTGTAAACCTTATAAAAAACAAAAACAGAGCATCAGTGTGGCCAGATGGTGTCCCAGGCTGCGTCTTGAATGAACTAACTCTCCACCTAAACACGCTGTTCAACCTCAGCCTCTCCACAGGCTACATGCCCATAGAATGCTTCACAGCAACGATTATTCCGCTCCACAAAGGAGGGGCCACAACTGACCCTGGTAACTATCGCCCCATAAGCCTGACTAGCCTGGTCTGCAAGGTTATGGAGTGCATCATCATGGACCTGATTAACAAAGACATTGGGAACCTCCAAACACTTGACCCAACCCAGTTCAGCTTTGTTAAGGGCAGATCATGCCTACTAAACCTGGTTGACTTCTTCGAGACAGTCACCAAGGCCATAGACGAGGGTCATAGACCTTGATCTCGCCAAGGCGTTCAACACCATTCCTCACTCGAGTATTATAGAAATACTCACCAGCCTGAACATAAACTCCTATGTCACAAGATGGGTTGCCAACTGGCTTACAGACAGAACTGACACGGTAAGAATAGCGGGCTCCAGGTCTGACTCTAAACCAGTCACAAGTGGTGTCCTGCAAGGCTTGGTTCTGGGAGCCCTACTGTTCGGCATATATTTCTCAGAAGTACAGGCAAACACAGGAGGACTATGGCTAACCAAGTTCACCGATGACTGCAAACTGGGAGCCATAATTGACTCTCCGGCTGACATGGACATCCTTCAAAAAGGCCTTACTGAGACAGACACCTGGTGTCAAAGTCATGGCCTCAAGCTAAATGCCAAAAATGCATAGTCATCCCGTTTGGGAAAAACAAAACACCCACGAATTGCCACATCGGCGGCAGCCCCCTTAATACAGAAGAGGTAATAAGAGATCTGGGGACCCAGGTAGATAGTAATCTCTCCTTTGACAATCACATTGCCAAAGTAGTTAGGAAATCCTTCTATGTGGCCCATCTAATTATTAAGGGGTTTGCATCTAGAAATAAAGAGGTTATAGTGTCCTTCTACTCGTCACTCATCAGACCCATCATAGAGTACAGTGCCCCATTTGGGATGTACCTCACAAGACACTTCCAACAGCTGGAAAGACCACAAAAGCACCTCACCAAGAGGATTACTGGCCTCAAACATATCTCCTATGCAGCCTGACTGAAAAAAACTCCAGCTGTACTCAGTGGCATATCGCTTACTCAGAGGTGACCTCTGCCTGACTTACAAAGCCATTGATGGACATGCTCCACCTAAAGAAATCCAAGTCACTGCGAGCCACCCGCTCTAGTGAGCTAAACCTCACCACAACAATAAATAGAACATGCTGGAAGGATAGATTCCTGTCACAGAGACTCCCCCATGCTTTGGAACAAAATTCCTAACTACATTAGGCAGAGCCCTCACTAACACCATTCAGGAGAAGCCTTGACGAGTGGATGGGTAACAGAAAATACACCCCTGGGATCACTTCATTGGCTCTGCTTGACAGAGGCTCAGTTAATCAATGAGGCAGTGAAAGCCGACACTCTGGCTAGGCTTAAAAATGCCCTTGAACAGATTGCCTAGTAACTACCTATGAATCTATGAACAGCAATCATTTGAGTATGGCATGTATTATACCTTGTATTCCAGGGTTGTTAGGATTTCACTAGGGTACTGACCAGATGGTGACCAGGGGTGATAGACCTGGGCACACAGGCCTAGCCACACAGGTTTACACCTACTTTACCATGGATCACCATGTCTCCCCAGTGGTAAGAAGGGAAGTATGTCATGCTCATGTCATTACTGAGGGCACTGTCACCTGATAATGACATATTTATAACCTCCATTTACTTTCCCTTAGCATACCAATATTTCAGTGCAATGGCCATTTTGTCATGTACTTTTCCAAGCACAAGTGGTGACTGCACACAACACAAAAGTTCTGCACAAGGGAACTTCAAGTCCCCAGTATCTGTCCTATGGGGATCGTCTGAAATAACTGTCATTGTAACTTGTGTCATACAGACTACTCAGAAGTGATGTCTGCCTTGCATACAGGATAGTGTCTGACCCGGCTTTATTTGAAATGCTGAAAATCTGTAGGTGGAATGGTACATTGGTACATGGATTACTCGCTGTAAGGACATTAACCTGATATGTGACATCAATAATACATGCTGGTGGGGGAGATATGTCTGCCAGACTTTAACAAATCTTTGAAACAGACTCCCATCTAATGGTAAATAGTGCACCCCATTGTCCGTCTTCAGATGCAATCTGTATAATTGCCTGGATGACTGTCATTTCACCACAGGGCTTCTGCCTGTGTCCCTTGTGGACAGGGGGCAATATGTGCTGATCATATAAATAAGGGTAAGAACTTGACTAGGATTTTAAGAGACCTAAGGCCATTGGGTTACTAAGGTCCAATGATCACATGATCACATACGCTGATGTAAAATGCTGTAACATCCATACACACAAACCTGGCTACAATGAGAATAGTACCGCTACCAATTAATGTTTACAGAACACACTGCACAGCACACACACTCCAAGTTGGCTGCAATTAGCTTAGAACTCCTACGTAACTAATGGTAAACACTACAGATCATGTATCACAGCTCAAGTCTACTATTAATATCTCTTTATGTTATGTTATGCTAGATGACATCAGCAGGCCTTGTGGTCAGGAATTTGGAAGCCCAAGTCACCTGCTGCAATCAAAATACTGGAAAACCCTACCTCTTTCTAAGTCAGTGTGGTAATCATATTTATTTTGTAAGGACACACACACACACACACACACACACACACACACACACACACACACACACACACACACACACACACACACACACACACACACCAAGTGGCCTGGAGTGAGATTAGAACCCCTACCTGTCTAGTCTTACACACTACAGATAACAGTGCTTATTGCAAGAGCCACGGCTGGAGGCTGGCATTACAATGGCAGTTGGAAGTCTTAAGGCACATGACATCAGCCAGCCTTGTGTAAGACAGTAGTTTGGAGGCTGGCATCACCTGCAAGGGCCAAAAAGTGCAGAACCATTGCAGTTTGATAATCATTGCAGGATTCCCATTTGTTTTGCAGGGAGGTGCACACACGGGTCTACTTTAGATCGCCAAAAGCTTAAAATCATGAGTGTTCACATGAGCGAAAATGCAGTTATTAGATATTCATTTTTTTGGATCGCAGTACACTGGAGATCAGGATATTTGCCCTTTCCTCACTGTAGTAAGATCTCTGAGTTGGAATATATATTTAGCGTGGGGGGGTTCAGCCCCCCACAATAGCGATTTCAAGTACCTGCATATTCTCTCATGTGAGCGGTCGAGATTTTAATTTTCAGCTACATAATATAGACCCTCACACACATGCACATACTCACACACACCATTTTGGAGGAGCACCAGTTCACCTGTGGAATGTTTTTGTGGAGTATTATGAAAGACAAACACACACACACACACACACACACACACACACACACACACACACACACACACACACACACACACACTAAGTGGCATTGAGTGAGATTAGAACTATCTACCTAGCCTTACATACTACAGATCACATTACTTATCACACGCACCATGGCTGATGTCTGTTTTTTACATGACTGCAGGTGACTACTTGGAGAGTAAGTAAACTAGGCTTGTGTTGAACAGCATGTGTGGCCTGCAGAGTGACATTGCTTCTTACTGTTCTCTGCATCTATTAGCCTAGCAGTCAGACAACTTTTTTTTTATCCTAGCTACAGTGGATATAAAAAGTCTACACACCCCTGTTAAAATGCCAGCTTTTTACGATATCAAAAAAAGAGACCACAATAACTAATTTCAAAACTTTTCCCACCTTTAATGTGACCTATAACCTGTACAATTCACTTGAAAAACAAATCTGTTAGGGGAAAAAATATAAAAAATGAAAAATGTACAATAAGCTGGTTGCATAAGTGTGCACACCTTTAATACTTTGTTAAAGCACCTTTTGATTTAGTTACAGGATTCAGTCTTCTTGGGTAGGAGTCTATCAGCACTGCACATCTTGACTTGGCAATATTTGCCTTCTCTTCCTTGCAAAAGCTCTCTAAATCTGTCAGATTGTGAGGGCATCTCTTGTGCACAGCCCTCTTCAGGTCTCGCCACAGATTTTCTATTTGAATTAGGTCTGGGCTCTGGCTGGGTAATTCCAAACCTTTAATTTTCTTCTGGTGAAGCCATTCTTTTGTTGATTTGGATGTATGCTTGGGGTCACTGTTGTGTTGAAAGGTGAAATTCCTCTTCATCTTCAGCTTTCTAGCAGACACCTGAAGGTTTTGGGCCAAAAGTGACTGGTATTTGGAACTGTTCATAATTCTCTCCACCTTGACTAAAGCCCCAGTTCCAGCTGAAGAAAAGGAACCCCAAAGCATGATACTGCCACCACCATGCTTCACCGTGGGGATGGTGTTCTTTTGGTGATGTCAAGTGTTGTTTTTGCAACAAATGTACCTTTTGGAATTGTGGCCAAAAAGTTCAACCATGGTCTCATCAGACCATAACACATTTTTCCACATGCTTTTGGGAGACTTGATGTATTGTTTTGCAAATTTTAGCCAGGCCTGGATGTGTTTCTCTGTAAGAAAATGCTTCTGTCTTGCAACCCTACCCCATAGTCCAGACATATGGAGAATATGGGAGATTGTTGTCACATTTAGTACACAATCAGTACTTGCCAGAAATTCCTGCAGCTCCTTCAGTGTTGCTGTAGGTCTCTTGGCAGCCTCTCTGACCAGTTTTTATCTTGCCTTTTCATCAATTTTGGAGGGGCGTCCAGTTCTTTGTAACATCACTGTTGTCCCATATTTTCTCCACTTTTTGATGACTGTCTTCACTGTGTTCCATGATATTTCCAATGCCGTGAAAATTGTTTTCTACCCTTCTCCTGACTGATACCTTTCAACAATGAGATCCCTTTGCTCTCTGTGAACTATGGCTTTTGCTGTAGCAGGCAGCTGAGTAAATGTCAGGAAAATCCTACTAGGACAGCTGAACTTTATTTGGGGTTAATCAGAGTCTTTTTAATTGATGGCAAGTGTGTACCAAAGAAGACTGAATGTTGTAATTAAATCAAATGGTGCTTCACCAAAGTATGAGTTTAAGGGTGTGCGCACTTATGCAACCAGCTTATTGTACATTTTTTATTTTTTATATTTTTCCCCTAATAGATTTGTTTGTTTTTCAATTGAAATGTACAGGTTATAGGTCATATTAAAGGTGGGAAAAGTTTTGAAATGATTTATTGTGGTCTCATTTTTTTATATCACAAAAACCTGGCATTTTAACAGGGGTGTGTAAACTTTTTATAGCCACTGTAGGTGGTTACAGTAGCCATTTTAGCTTTACTAGGAAAGGCTCACACAGACTCTGCTACACTTTGCTGTGAAGGAAAGGTTAGTTTGATTTTTATTTGTTGTATTTTGTATTACTTTATTGCCTTTTTATATTTTGAATAGTGTGATTTGTTTTCTTTACCTTGTGTTTTACTTGTAGTCTGCTTTTAACTGCATATTAAAACTTCAAAAGAGACCACAGCTCTGTCTGTTGTGAGTCAGACAGAAATTAGAACTGATCAATTAAGGACTCATACATAAGATAGAAGAGGTCACTTAAGGTTAATCATTTGTGAACTGAGGGGGTCAAGCTAGTAATTAAACCTTCTATTTAAGGGGTAAAAAAAGAAGTTATGTACTCAACCTAATGTTCCATGTGAGTTGTTCTA
This sequence comes from Protopterus annectens, assembly GCF_019279795.1. Taxonomy (NCBI): domain Eukaryota; kingdom Metazoa; phylum Chordata; order Ceratodontiformes; family Protopteridae; genus Protopterus; species Protopterus annectens. Next base: position 242,567,640 of record NC_056733.1, on the reverse strand, counting down.
TCTCGCCTTCATTCTTCGCTGATGGGTTCGGAGCCAATCCTTGGCTGCAACACAGCTGTTTAGCAAAGCTCAAAGATTACCAGTAGCTTGAGACCAAGCCCCTTATCCCATGATGCATTGCTGGAATTACCTCTGATCTTGTTTGCTGTGTGTTCCATATTCTAGTAAGAGGACTAATCTCCCCAGACAGGAATAAACATTGGATAACCAGGATGAGGTCAGTCTCCAGGTCAACCATTAGCCAGGTGGGGGAAGGAGGGAGGGACATGAGAATGAAGGCGAGACGGAACATCTCACATGGAACATTATGGTGAGTACATAACTTCTTTATGTGAAGTTGTTCAATCTCACTGTTCATTCTTCACTGATGGGTAGCGTCCCTAGCACCCTAAATCCTGGATGGCTCATGGGAGTACATTTTTCAGGACCATAGAACCAAAGGAAGCCCTGTCCCTGGAGGCCTTGTCCACTTTGTAATGAGTGATAAAAGTGTGAGGCTTAGACCAAGTGGCTGCAGCACAGATATTGTCAAGAGGTAACTTGGCTTAAAAGGCCGAAGAAGTAAACACTGCTCTGGTTGAATGTGCCTTCACTTTATGCAACAAAGACCTATTAGTAGATGAGTAAGTGTAGGTGATACAATCTGAAAGCCACTTAGAAAGGGTTGTTTTAGCCACTGGTCTACCTTTTCTGGCTTCAGAGAATGAAACAAAAAGCTGGTCTGACTTTCTGAAGTCTTTTGTTCTGTCCAGATAATATCTAAGCTGTCTGTGAACATCGTTTGTGCAGCATGTATTCTAATTTATGGGTATGGTTGGGAAAAAAAACGGGCAACTCAATAACTTGATTTATGTTTGTCTCAGAACATACTTTAGGCAAAAAAGAAGGGTTAGTCCTAAGGGATACTCTGTCAGGATGACAAAATCATATAGGGAGGCTTGATAGATCATGCCTGAAGCTCTGACACTCTGCGGGCAGAAGTAATGGTCACCAGAAAAATAGATTTTAAGTTGTCTATCTCGCCTTCATTCTTGCTGGTTAGGTTCGGAGCCGATCCTCGGCTCCGACTTGGCCATCTTCAAAAGCTCGAGAGCTGCTTACTGGCTCGAGGCCCCCCTATATCCCATGATGACTGGCGTTAGATACCCAGATCTTGTTTGCCGCTTTCGCTACGAGGTTGCGTTTACTGGCTCAGGTCGTATATTTTTCACTTTATTACTATATAATTAGGGTTTATTGTATATTATTGGTTTAAATATTTACTGTTTTTTTTATAGTTGTAGGTATTCCTAGTGTTTAACCCCCCCTTGAAAACTCGTTTTCTTATTAGAGAGTTTTTTTCCCCTCCCTCCCCCTTCCGTTAGGGTAGGCCATTTTAGTTAGAGGCTTATCTTTAACATTGTAAATTCTTTCTATAAAATTGTAGTATTTGTAGGTTAGTTTTAGGCTATCTTATACTATTTTTGTGTGTGTCCTGTTTGGGTGTGGTAACTTGTGCGGACTGTGTGTGTTTTTTTCTAGTTACCAATTCCCCCTTAGTACTCTTTATTAGTATTGCGCTTTTCCTTTACAGGAATGTTTAAAGACACTAAAGTGTCAGGATTCAAGAAGTGTGACTCATGCTGTCAGAAAATGTCACTGACAGATGTTCACACTTCTTGTGTCTACTGCTTGGGCTCCCTACACCTGCAGGACTCTTGTTCGGTGTGTCATGCCTTTAGTCCAAGAGTCCTGCAGGAGTGTAGGAATAAGCTTATCCTTAGGGGTTTGCTTAAACCTGAAGGATCACTGGCAAAGACTCAGTCAGTGAAACCTTCTAGGCCATTGAAGCCATCGGCTCCCAGCTCGGAGCCGTCGCCGGGTATGGCTTCTGCTTCAACTTCGGTTCTGGCTGGAACCGAAGTACCTATCTCTATGTCAACTTCGGCTCCGGCTGGAGCTGAAGTACCTATTTCCCAGTCGGCTCCGACCCTCCCATCGGAACCTTCAGGGAGTCGAAAACGCACCAGGTCACCACATCCTTGGAGTCAATACACTCAGCTCCAGGGTCTCCCTTATTGCAATCTGAGTGGAGTCATCGATCCCACTCTTCTCGGTCATCTAGGCTATCTGACCATGATTTGGAGAGACTGGTGAGCAGGCTTTTAAAGTCGCAGGCCCTGGCCAAAATGCTATCCAGCCCCCCTCATCAGCGTTCAGCTCTACCTGTTTCTATAATAGTTCCTCCTTCGACTCATCCTTTGAGTTCGGAACTGGAGCATGCTGTGGCTGGAACCGTGGGTCCGTCGGCACAGATACCTCCCCTTTCGGTTCCGTCATCGGCTCTGACCTCTTCCATGGTGCCGTCCTTGGAGGGATCTGGACGCCGGGACTCCCTCGTCAGCTCTGAGGGGGCGAGTGGCATCGGACCCTTGTCCGACCCCGTTCTCCCTCTCGGAGCTTCGGCGCAGGTGAGTTCGGCTCCTACATCGGCTTTGGAGCCGTCTCTCTCAGTGCTGGGAAGGATTCCGGTCTCTTCGGAGCTGGAGCCTTCTCCGGTATCGGGAAGGGGTGCCTTTGAGGTCATGAGGAGTGTGCTGGCATCTGGGTCAGTCTCACGGTCAGCCCCATCGGCTCCTCCCCCCATGGTGCCTGCTCCTGCCTCTGCCCCTCCTCCAGACCCCAAGCGTGGGGAACAAGCACTCCAGGGCACCCCATTGGGTGTATCTTCTTCTTCTGAAGCCTTCCCCATTCATTCAGAGGAGCCCTCTCGAAAGAGGAAATGCAAGAGGAAGCATGTAGACTCACCTGAGTCTGTCACTTCAGATACCGACTTGGAGGAGTCGGAAGGGTCCCCGAGATCCCCCTCTGAGGACGTCTCCTTCTCAGACATCCTTGAAATCCTTAAGCAGAGGGGGAACTGGACTACCCTTAACCCTTCCGAGGATGAGTCGGTATTCCTGGACGCATTTGGTTCCCGACCCTCCACCTCCTGGGTGTCTCCGCCTTTCGATCTGCTGATGTCGGTGGTGGCTCAAAAGGCGTGGTCAGCACCATTCTCAGCACCACAAAGTCTGCTCTTCACTTTTTCCCTTAGAACTGATCTAGTTCTCATAATAAACACCCTATTCCTACTCTAAAGCCTGGCACTTGCTCACTAAAGCAATTATATAAGTCAGCACTAAAAAATTAAAAGCACTACACCCTCACAAACTCCCCTTGAGTACCTTGTTCCCCATTGGCCCTTTTTTTCAATTATAAAGGAATTCCCAATACTATTCTAGCATGTCCAAAGGTCAGTTGTAAATCTCCTCTCCGGTCCAGCTGGTGAATCTGGGAATCTTGCGGCAATGTTACAACTGCCTCATGTACAGAGACAACCCTCTCCTCCTCCCAACAAATTCCAACACATGTGAGAGATGCAACCATATAGCCAAACTGGAGGCTAAGCTCTCTCAACTCAGTACTGGCGTAACCAGTCAGGAGGAGAAGGAAACCACACTCACTACAATTCCAGTCTCACATAGACCTACCATGACAGTAAACCAAACACATAAACACACAAAAACATACTCGGAGGCTCTAAATAAAAATATGCCTAAGCAGCACAGACCTCCAAAGCAGACACCCAAGCAACCGCTACCCCAAAACAAAACACGTGCAACACATAGCTCACAAAGCTAGTGTGCCGAACAGTCACAGCCCTTAAGGCTAAACAACACACCTGATACACTTGTAATAGGTGACTCTATCGTAAGGCACACTGACATCCCGCTCACCAGGCTGAACAAGGAGAAGGTCACGGTGAGCTGCCTGTTGGGCGCTAGGATCCACCACATAACACAAGCACTCAGGTCACTCCAAGGCAAGTACAAATATGACTCAGTCATTGTCCATGCTGGTGTGAATGACCTGAGATGTACCTCCCTGGACTACATGAAAAGGGACATAGAGGAGCTCTCTGAGCATGTAGCCCAGGCCAGTATGACCCTGACCTTCAGTAGCATCTTACCCTCACCAAGAATGATGTCACAATATGAAGACAAGATGATCAATTTCAACAAATGGCTTAAGTATTGGTATCATTCAAAGGGGATCCAATGCCTGTCAGCCTGGGATGACATGCTCGACAAGCCACGATGCTTCGCTAGGGACGGCTTGCACCTGTCACCCCTGGACTTCCGGATATTGGCAAAGGCTCTTGCCACCCCCATAGTGCCTTTTTTTAGGCAACGCTCAAAAGACAAACCCCCCTCCATAGGTATCACAAGGGATAAGAAACTAAGAGTAATGCTACTCAATGCCAGAAGTCTAAACCTCAAGATGCATGCACTCAAAACTCTCCTTAGCATGGAGAACATCCATATCTGTGCAGTAACAAAAACCTGGTTCAAGGCTCCCGAGAGCACCCCAGCACTACCAGGTTATACCTCATACCATGCTTTTTGGCCCCAAAACTTGGACCAAACCACAAAAGGAGGGGGAGTATCAATACTCGTCAAAGATACCCACACCTCCAGGTTGGTGGCACAGCACGAAGCATCAGAGACTATCCATGTGCAACTAACAGTGGGTAAAACTGCCTTCCAGTTTATAGCCTGCTACAGACCACCCTCCCAAACCCAGGAACCCCACTCGGCCTTCCTGAGAACCCTGGAAAATATGAAGGTCTCTCCAAACACCATTATATTGGGCGACTTCAACTACCCAAACATAGACTGGGAGCATTACTCTAGCTCCAACACCCTAGCCCAAAGGTTCTTAGAATTTATAAATTCAAATGCTATGGAACAACTTGTTACCACTCCCACAAGAGGGGAAAACGTACTAGACCTGATCATCACCAACATGGGGGCTCTATGCTCCAGACCAGAAGTGTATCCCTCACTGGTAAGATCAGACCATAAACTAATCTCACTGGATATTCACATCCCGACCCCACCCCCTGCCCAGAAAACCACAGTGAAAAACTTCTCTAAAGCAAATTTCACACTCCTCAAAACCGAGGTGGAATCCTTCAAAGCCTCCGGGCCTGTGGAAAATACGGCCCAGACCGCAGAATCCTTTATAAACACATTCTATGAACACCTTCAGGAATGCATGGATCATGCAATCCCAAATAAAACCAAGACCCACTCCTCCAAAGGCAGGCATCCTGTCTGGTGGACCCCAGCCATAAACAAACTATACAATAGAAGGAGGAAGCTACTACATGATAGAGCAAAATCCCAAAAAGGGAAGGCATCTCTGATCAGTATTAGCAAAAAACTACGGGCACTCATAAAATTGTCTAAGGCCAGCTTCGAGAGAAAAATTGCACAGGACACTAAGGATAATCACAAGGCTTTCTTTAGTTATGTTAGCAACCTGGGTGGGAATTCCCAGATATGCTCAGAATTAGTCCAAAATGACAAAAAATACACCGAACCCACAGACATTGCCAACATCCTAGCTGACAGGTTCAGCGCAAACTTCTCCCTCTCCTCCCCTCCCCACCAAAAGGGCAAATATCTATCCCAGCAGAGTGCTGCCCCCCTGACATCTCAGATGCTCAGGTAAGAGCCACCCTCTCCAAAGCAAAAAACACAGCATCAATGGGACCAGATGGTGTCCCGGGCTGCGAAAGCCAAAAACACTCTGGTGAGGCTTATAAATGCCCTAGGGCAGATAGCCTAGTATGAACCTATGAACCTATAAGCTCCAGACACAATGGGACCAACTCCCCGCAGGCCCACAAAATTCATCACTGCCCCTCAGGACAAGCAATTTCAAACCAAGGGTGTTCCCATTGATGCCATGGTGGTAGCAGCGGCCACTAAAAAGGAGTTGGCTGAAACTTCTTCATCTGTCCATCCCCCTAACAAGGAGTCTAGGACGATGGACAGATATGGGAAGTGGATGTTTTTATCAGCGAAATTTACCATGAGGTCTCTGAACTATTTGTGCCATTTTACCCGCCTTCAAAGGGATCTCCTTAAAGAATTAGGAGATACCCTTCAAGATCCATCAGCTGCAGGGGCTCAGGTTAAGATTGCCTCCCAGCTGGCGACTCTAAATTCTGTAGTATACTCCTCCATGCGGCTCATCTCTTATGCAGCTGATGGAGCGAGTAGGGCTGCAGGCACAAGTGTGGCTTTGAGGAGACATGTTGGATGCGGCTATGCAACTTTGCGGAACCCTTCAGGGAGTCTTTCACCAACACCCCCTTTGATGGTTCTGCTCTGTTTGGACCACAGGTGAAGGATACCCTTACCAGGTGTGAGCAGGAAGGCAAGACTCTCTCTGCCGTTGGAGTCCATTTTTCCACTCCTTCAAGACCGTATCCCAAGGGTCAGAAGCGTGGGAAAATGTGGTTTTGGAAGTCCCAGGGAGCCGTGCCTGACACACGTGGAGAGTTCCCCCTCCAGGGGCAGAGGAGGGAACAATAATAGATGCTGCCCTAGGGGCAGAGGGGGTACGCAAAATCAGGGCCAAAGAGAATCCTTCTCTGACAAGCCCTTCCAGCATCCCTGAAGTGCTGCCCAACTGTCCACCTTCGGAGGCAGTTGGGGGAAGATTATCGCTGTACCCAAAAGCCTGGCAAAGTATAACACAAGACAAATGGGTACTTTCTATAATATCTGAAGGCTACAAAATCCCCTTCTTTCGCACTCCACTCCTTTCCAACAAGTCCCTTCCAGATGTTCCACCCAATCTAAGGGATCAGGCAGTTCACGAAATTTCAAAACTGCTAAGGAAAAGAGCCATCCAATCAGTCCCAGCAGACCAACAAGGATCCAGAATTTACTCAAGGTTCTTTTTGGTACCAAAAAAGACAGGGGACTGGAGACCCATTCTGGATCTCAGCAGACTAAACAGGTCTGTGCAAAGAACAAAGTTCCAGATGGTCACGCTACAGTCCATTTTACCCTTTCTGGGTCAGGACAGTTGGATGTGCTCCATAGATCTTCAGGACGTGTACTACCATATCAAAATGCACAGACGCTCCAGAAGATTCCTCCGCTTCTGGCTGGAAGCCAGTCATTATCAGTTCAGAGCTCTGCCCTTTGGTCTCACCACAGCCCCCAGGGTGTTCACCAAATGTTTGGCAGTAGTCACTGCTCACTTGAGATGGCAAGGATTCCAGGTGTTTCCATATTTAGACGACTGGCTCCTTACTGCAACCACCAGGCATCACCTGCTGCAAGCCAGAGACTACACCATCCGAACGTGCTCCACTCTAGGCATCACAATAAATTTCGAAAAGTCTGCATTGTCGCCTTGTCAATCTATTACTTTCATAGGTGCAAACAAACACAAAGGACATGTCAGCCACTCTCCCAGTAGACAGAGTGTTAACCATTCGACAGCATGTCCAGGTCTTATTAGGATGCAAAAGGATTCAGGCCAGATTCGTCCTAAAAACATTCGGTCTCATGACAGCGGCTATAATACTAGTCCCCCTTGCACATTTTCACATGAGGATTCTTCAGTGGATGTTGTTCACACAATGGTCCTTCCAGCAACTCCCATTGTCTCACATGATATTGATCACTCAGTCATGCAAAAACCAACTTGTTTGGTGGATGTTTTCCCCATCATTGCACCAGGGCAGACCATTTGTTCTTCCTCCTCCAGTAGCTACGGTGACCACGGACGCCTCCCTGATTGGGTGGGGGGGGGGCATTTACTGGAGGGGGAAGTACAAAGGGGTGTCCTATTGTGACATGTAGAGATGTCAACCACCACTGAAGATCCCTCTTGCAAGAGTTTGTAAACAGAATCATATGGTTCATTGGCAACTCCTGGTAAGACCAGTGAGTGAACAGGAGCTATTGAAGAATCCGCATATGCATCCTCGCCAAATGAATGGCTAAAATTGCTGCTGCCATCAAACCTAGTACTTTCAAGACCTCTGCGGCTGGAGCTCTGTTCTTTGAAACCAGTGATGTGATGTGTTGGCAAAGAATTGATACCCTTTCAACTGGAAAACATAGAGTGGTGGTTGAAGTGTCTCTCTCTGCCCCTATAAAGACGATATGCTGTGATGGCGACAAGGCAGACTTTTCAAAGTTGACTGTAATGCCTAAGTGGTTGTAGAGTTGATTATGTTGCCTGAATCAGTTGATGCCTGGTGGTGGAGGAAAGGAGCCAATCGTCTAGGTATGGAAACACCTGGAATCCTAGACTCCTCAGGTGAGCTATGACCACTGCCATACATTTGGTAAACACTCTGGGGGCTGTAGCGAGACCAAAGGGCAGGGCTCGAAACTGGTAGTGACTGGCTCCCATCCGGAAATGCAGATAATCTCTGGATGGTCTGGCCATTTTTATGTGGTAGTATACATCCTTGAGATCGATCGAGCACATCCAATTGTCGTTCCTAAAAAGGGGAGTATGGACTGAAGCATGACCATCTGAAACTTCTCTTTTTTTACAAATTGGTCCAGTTGACTGAGGTCCAAAATGGGTCTCTAGTCCCCTGTTTTCTTTGGAACCAAAAAGAATCTTGAGTAAGTTCCGAATCCTGTTTGGTCTGTTGAGACTGGTTGGATGACTCTTTTTTTCTAGCAACTTGTGGACCTCTATGGTTGCTTGTTCCCTGTAACTGGGTGGAATGTCCAGGAGTCTCTTGACTGGAATGGGTGGAGTGGAGAATGGTATGAAATACCCTCTGGAAATTATGCTTTGTACCCATCTGTCATTTGTGATATATAACCAGGCTTCTGGGTACAAAGACAAGTGACCCCGACCTTCTCCAGAGCAGGACAGTCGGCCTCCTCTCAGGAGCGCTGATAGGGTTGGCCAGAGAAATGATTTCTGTCACCCTGGTGTTGCGGACCCCCTCTGCCGCGAGGGTGGTGTCTTCCATTATTACCCCCTCCTCTGCCCCTTAAGGGGAGTTTTCCACGTTTGTCCTGAAAGGCTCCTTGGGCTTTCCAGAACCACCTCTTCCCTCCCCTTTGGCCTTTGGGAAAAGGCAGAGTAGAGGTGGAAAAATGGACTCTGACGGCAGACAGAGTCTTTCCCTCCTGTTCGCACCTGGTCAGTATTTCCTTTCCCTTTGGCCCAAACAAGGATGAGCCATCAAACGGGATGTTTACAAATGAAGACTTGAAAGGCTCCGCAAAGGAACAGAGGTGCATCCAGGCATGCCTGCGAAGAGCAATCCCTGTACCTGCAGCCCTACTCGAACCATCAGCCACATTTGATATGAGGCGCACGGACGAGTTCACAATGGAATTAAGGATAGCAAGGTGGGCCGAAACTTTGTCAGAGATGCCTGCAGCTAAAGTACCCTGAAGAGAATTTCCCAGCTCTTTAAGGAGATCTCTTTGCAATCTGGTAAAATGGGTCAGATAGTTCAGTGATCACAGAGTGAAAGTCACTGAACTAAACATGCATTTCCCATATCTATCCATGATTCTGGACTATCTGTTAGGAGGATGGATAGACGCAGAAGTTTCCGACAAGTCTTTCTTTGTGGCCGCCACCACCACCATGGCATCAATAGGAACTCCTTTGGACAGAAAGGATTTATCGACAGGGGCAGAAATAAATTTATTAGGCCTCCAAGGGATAGGCTCCATGGACTCCGGTGACTCCCATGCCCTACTAGAGACCGATTGCATAAGCTCATCATAGGGTGGAGACATCCAGGAGGTGGAAGGTTGAGACCCGAAAGCCTTCAGAAGAACCAACTCATTCTCAGTAGGGCTTTTGGACTGCCAATCACCCCTCTGCCTAAGGATCTCAAGTAGCTCCGTAAAAGGAGATATCCTCAGAGGGGGATCGAGGGGACCCTTCTGACTCCTCCAAGTCAGTGTCAGATGTCAGGGACTCCTGTGGGGAGTCCAAGTGCCTCCTCTTGCACAGTCTCTTTCTGGGTACTTCCTCAGTGGAGACTTCTGGGGAAGTCTCAGAAGAGTAGGGAGTGCCCAGTGGGGCTACACGAGGCTCTGGGTCTCTACCCTTAGGATGACCGATGGTAGCAGAAGTGGACACGAGCACTTTAAGGGAAGAAGAGGCCAAACTTGATGATGAGGAAGTCTTTGAAGACAACACTCACCTCATGGCTTCGAAAGCACCATGGCTCCGATGAGAAGGAGTCGACGGACCCATAGAGACCATGATCCCCTCCTGCACCGATGCCGTGGGCTCCGAGCCCGAGGTAGGAGCCGAGCTCAACCGAGCCGAAGCCCCGAGAGGAAGAGTCGGCACCAAGTCAGTGCGACTATCCTCCCCGGATCTGACAGGGGAGCATCGGCTCCTAGAGTCCCCAGTTAGCACTGAGGATGTCTGAGCAGATGGAGCCGATGATACTGGAACAGCCATCAGCTCCAAGGGTTCTACAATCATCAAGTCGGCCTCCTCCAGCTCTGAAGGACCGGTACGGCTCGGAGGAGAAGTAGTCAATTCAGGAAGTGTGCTCTTCGGTTCCGACGCCTAGGTTGGAGCAGACAACAATTTAGCTAGGCCTGGTGCCGTTAATAGCTTCTGTACCAGTTGATCCATGTCCGAATCTGAAAGGCTAACAGAGATGATCTGGAAGAAAGCACTGATGGTGCCGACTGGGGAAGTGGAGTAGATGGAGTCTCGGAGACTGGTTCCAAGCCAGAGTCCCGGCTCCAAAAAGAACAGACTGTTGGCTCCGAAGGCTGTGGAGCCAAAGTCACAGTATATTCCACTTTTTTACTTTTTTGATTTAGACTCCGAGGAAGATTTTGAAGATTTTGGTGATTTGCTGGCCCCATCCTGGTCAGACAAAGCTTCTACAAAGGGCTGCTTAAGGATACCTCGATCTATGAGTTTCCTCTTCCTCTCAGCCAGCACCCTAGTAGAAAAGGAGTGGCAGATACTGCAGGACTCCTGCTCCTGAAGGTGCACCTCACCCAAGAAATAAATGCACTGAACATGTGCATCTGTCACAGACATTTTTTGTCCGCAGTCTGGACATTTTTTAAAGCCAGACTTCGGATGTTTCTCCTTATCTTCAGACATAATTAGAAAATAACAACTATAAGAACTATCAGTAACTTTGACAAACAAATGCCCAAAGAGGCCACTCTAAAAATAATACAATATAGGATAATATTATACACTCCTAACTAGTCTAAACTACTGAGGCCAAGGCCAAGAAGCAAAAAGTCACGGATAACATGGCAAAGCTATAAAAGGGGTAGGGGAGCACTTCTAAAAAGTCTAACTATATCGTAGAAATGTATATATATACATATATATATATATATATATATATATATATATATATATATATATATATATATAAGAAAAAATGAAGAAAAACTTGCAAATGTGTAGAAATCCCACAAAAAGTCTCAAGCAATGCTGGAAACCAAGAGATCAGTGCCATGGCAAACTAGATCTGAGGTAATTCCAGCAATGCATCATGGGATACGGGGCTTGGTCTCGAGCTACTGGTAATCTTTGAGCTTTGCTAAAAAGCCGTGTCAGAGCCGAGTATCGGCTCTGAACCCATCAGTGAAGAATGAACGGCAAGATTGAACAACTTCACATTAAAAAATTTCAGAGCTTTACTAGGAAAGGCTCACCCAGACTCTGCTACACTTTGCTGTGAAAGAAAGGTTAGTTTGCTTTTTTATTTGTTGTATTTTGTATTACTTTATTGCCTTTTTATATCTTGAATACTGTGATTTGTTTTCTTTACCTTGTGTTGTAGTCTCCTTTTAACTGCATATTAAAACTTCAGGAGACCACAGCTTTGTCTTCTGTGAGTCAGGGAGAAATTAGAACTGATCAATTAAGGACTCATACATAAGATAGAAGAGGTCACTTAAGGTTAATAATTTGTGAACTGAGGGGGTGGAGCTAGTAATTAAACCTTCTATTTAAGGGGTAAAATAAAACATTTCAGAGCTTTACTAGGAAAGGCTCACCCAGACTCTGCTACACTTTGCTGTGAAGGAAAGGTTAGTTTGCTTTTTATTTGTTGTATTTTGTATTACTATATTTTGAATACTGTGATTTGTTTTCTTTACCTTGTGTTCTACTTGTAGTCTGATTTTAACTGCATATTAAAACTTCAAAAGAGACCACAGTTCTATCTATTGTGAGTCAGGCAGAAATGTTTTCCCACCCGCCCACTCTGTTACTATTCTGTTCTTAAATACCACTGTCTTTCTAGTTGCCTGCCTCTTATATTAATTTGACCATATATCTCATTTCCTCTCTGCTTTCACTGGCTTGTGTGAGTAAGCACAAAATTATCATTTTGTGAAATCACTCCCCTTCAACTATTTAAATTTATTGGCCATCCTACTGTATTCCATAGTACCAGAATACAAAAGTGACCACCCCCTTTCAATCTCCCTTGCTGTTTTAAAAATAGAGACTCCCCACTAAAACTTAACTTTTTAGACAGGTAAAACTTAAATTACCTACTTTCACATCTAACTTCTCTAGTGCACACTGCAATGTTTAGGATAAACAATTTTTTTCATCTTACCTTTAAGCATCCCTGTGACTAGCACTTGCTCTAATACCTGCTGGAAAGCAATAGGAAGCCTTAAACTGATACAAGCACTCAACTATCTTTGTTAATAAGGAGGAATTAATCATAGGCACTAAACAGCCTATAATTACAAAGTAGCTTGCTAAGGTAAGGGAAAACAGCTCCTGTACTCTACAAAAAAAGCAGCAAACCAGGCATGTCCAAGGGCCAGCTTCCGGTGATTTCTCCTGTCGAATCTGGGCATACTGGGGCAATGCAGCAATTGTCTCAGGTACACAGACAACCCTCTCCTCCTACCACACAACATTACAACCTGTGAGAGATGCACTTACATAGCCAAACTGGAAGCAAAGCTCTCTCCACCCAAGACTGTGCTAGACAGTCAAGAGAAGAAGGTTAACACCTGCACTACACCTCAAGCAACACATAGCCCTTCTAAACCCACACCACCAACACCCAAACATAGCAACACTAAATCCACATATGTGGAGGCCCTTAACTGTAACCTGCCCAAGCAACAAGGACCTCCGAAGCTGAAACGCAAACAAACACCAATCACAACCAAAGTGTCACATAGCTCACAACACCAGTGTGCCACCCAGTAACAGCCCCTAAGACAAGACAATGTACCTAACACTTTACTCATAGATAACTCTATAGTCAGGCACATTGATGTCCTACTCACCAGGCTGAACAAGGAGAAAATTACAGTCAGCTGCATGTCGGGTGCCAGGATCCGCCACATAACACATGCACTCAAGTCACTCCACAACAAATACAAATACGACTCTGTCATTGTCCATGTTGGAGTGAATGACTTGAGATGTACCTCCCTAGACTACATGAAAAGGGACATGAAAGAGCTCTCGGATCATGTGGCCCAGGCAGGTATGACCCTAGCCCTGAGTAGCATCCTGCCTTCACCCAGAATGATACCACAATATAAGGACAAAATGATTGACTTCAACAATTGGCTAAGCTTCTGGTGTCATTCAAAGGGGCTCCAGTATCTGTCTGCCTGGGACGACATGATCGAAAGACCACGATGCTTTGCTAGAGATGGTCTGCACCTGTCGCCCCTGGGATTCAGGTTACTGGCTAAGGCTCTTGTCACCCCTATAGTGCCTTTTTAGGCAAAGTTCAAAGGACAAAACCACCACCATAACAGGTACAAGCATGCAAAATATGATGGTAATGCTACTCAATGCTAGAAGTCTAAACCTCAAAATGCACTCTCTCGAGGCACTCCTAAAAATGGAGAACAACTGAGACCTGGTTCAATACTCCAGAGAGAACCCCTGCAATACCAGGCTACAACTCTTACCACACTTTTCGGCCAGCAAACCAGGATCGAAACACTATAGGTGCAGAAATGTCCATATTCACCAAGGATATTTACACCACCAGGCTAGTTGCCCAACACAATGCGTCTGAACTTCTCCAGGTGCAACTAACACTAGGTAAGACTGCAATCTAAATTGTAGCTTGCTACAGATCTCCCACCATGCCCCAAGATTCTCACTACATCACTACACCTTTTCAAACATACTGGGAAATATTAAGATACAACCAAACACCCTAATACTGGGTGACTTCAACTACCCTGCCATTAACTGGGAAAACTACTTGTGTACCAACACCTTTGCCCAGTGGTTCTTGGAATTCATAAATTCCAATGCCCTGGATCAACTAATCCATTGTCCCACCAGGGGCTCCAATATCCTAGACCTGGTCATTACCTACATGGGAAATCGATTCTCCACACCCATGGTCACCCCGTCGTTGGTCAGGTCAGACCATAAGCTAATCACCCTTAACATCCACATCCCACCCCCACCCCCCAGTAAGGAAACCTCAATAAAAAACTTCTCCAAAGCCAACTTCATGCTACTCAAGTGAGAAGTGACAAACTTCATGACACCCATGCAGACGGGAACTGAAAGTTCAACTGCTGAGCCTTACACTAAGGCACTGTATGAGCACATCCACTCATGCATGAATCATGCCATTCCAAATAGAACCAAGATGCTCTCCTTTAAAAAAATGAAGCCAATCTGTGGTCCCCTGCCATAAAGAAACTTTACAACAAAAGGAAGAAACTGATGCAGAAAAGAGAAAAATCCCAGGATGCAAAAAACTTCCTTACCAGCCTCAATAAGAAGTTGAGATCCCTCGTTAAATCCTCCAAAGCTAGTTACGAAAATAAAATTGCCAAAGATTCCCAAGACAACCACAAGGCATTCTATAACTATGTCAAGAATCTAAATGGCAATGCTCAGATCTGCTCTGAGCTACAACAGAATGACATTAAATATACTGATCCCAAGGATATTGCCAATATCATGGCAGATCGATTCAGTGCCAACTCCCCCCCCCCCAAATGGCCCATCTCAATACCGGAAGACTGCCAAATTCTGGTAATAATGGCAATACGGGTAAAAAAACGCACTCTCCAAAGCTAAGAATACAGCATCCATGGGACCAGATGACATCCCGGGCTGTGTACTACATGAACTACAAAATGAACTAGCACCTCACCTAAGTGTCATGTTTAATCATACCCTCACCTCAGGCTTCGTGCTCACTGAGTGGCACACAGCTACAGTTATCCCACTCCACAAGGGGGGATCCACCTTGGATCCTGGGAGCTACTGCCCCATCAGTCTGATGAGCCTGATCTGCAAGGCCATGGAATGTATTATCATGGAACTTATAAACAAAGACATTGGCAACCTTCAAACACTGGACCCCACCCAGTTTGGGTTCGTGAAGGGCTGATCTTGTCTCCTGAACCTGATTGATTTCTTCAAATCAGTCTCCAGAGCCATGGACGAGGGTAAGGTGGTCCACACAGCCTATCTGGTCCTCACCAAGGCCTTTGACAGTATCCCCCACTCTGGAATCATAGATAAACTTACTAAGCTGGGCATTAATCCCTATGTCACTCGATGGGTTGCAAAATGGCTTACTGACAGAACTCACACTTTCAAAGTAGCTGACTCCAAATCCAGCTCCAGACAAGTGACAAGTGAAGTACCTCAGGGTTCAGTCCTGGGACCACTCTTGTTTGGCATCTACTTCTCTGAAGTATAGGCCAATACTAAGAGACTCTGGCTAACGAAGTTCACAGATGACTGCAAACTGGGAGCCATTACTGAATCTCCAAATTATGTGGATGCTCTATAAAAGGGCCTTACAGAAACAGATGCTTGGTGCCAGAGCCATGGGCTCAAGCTCAATGCCAAGAAATGTATAGTTATCCCCTTTGGGAAAAAACATGTACCTGTGAATTACCACATAGGTGGCAGTACACTAAACACCAAAAGTGTGATAAGAGACTTAGGGACACAGGTTGACAGTGGTCTCACCTTCGAGAACCACATCACCACAACAGTCAGGAAATCCTTCTATGTGGCACACCTCATCACTAAGGGATTTTCATCCAGAAAAAAGGAGGTCATTGTCCCACTGTACTCATCCCTCATTAGACAATTCAGTGCCCCATTTGGTATGTACCTCTCAAGACACCTGCAACAACTGTAAAGACCGCAGAAACACTTCACTAAAAGAATCACAGGCCTAAAGCAGATGCCCTATGCTGACTGCCTTAAAAAACTCCAGCCATACTCTGTTGCATATCGTCTACTCAGAGGTGATCTCTGCTCAACATACAAGGCCATGTCAAACCCAGAGGTATTGGACATGCTACACTTAAAGAAATCCCAATCCTTCAGAGCCACATGCTCCAGGGATCTAAACCTTGTCATCACAATAAACAAAACATGCTGGAGGGATAGGTTCCTGACCCAGAGACTCCCCAGACTCTGGAATAGACTGCCCATACATGTCAAGCAGAGCGCCTCTTTGGCCCTCTTCAAAAGGAACCTTGACAATTGGAGGGGAGAAAGAAAATTCACCCTGGGGATCATGTCAGTTGCCCTGCTAGACAGGGGTCCAGGAAGTAAATAGTGTGGGAAGAAATAGTCAGAGAATTGTTATGGCTAGGCTTGTATAGGCCCTAGGGCTGATAGCCTAGTACCAACCTATGAACCTATATGTGGCTGTTTGCATTTGAATGGGCAAACCTGTGAGCAAAAACAATGTGCCCTTTCAATGCATGCATACACAACATGATACATAACACCACCTGTTCACCTGTTGGTGTATGTGTGGTAACATCTAGCAGGCACAGTAAGTGAGTGCATTATCTACTGCTGAGCCCTTACTTTTGGTCCTATGAGCAACATTATATATGTGTCATAGTGCAGCTTTAATCACTATTATCAGGGTATGTAAGACAATACAGACAAACATACACATGTAACCATATATATTTATGTGTGCAGTAGGGATGTATATATAAATGGACATGTGTGTGTATGATATATATATATATATGTTATATAGATACATGGGGACAGGAATGTATGTGTTTATATGTGTGTGTGTATGTATATATTTATATATACATACAGAGATAGATGTATATCTATAGGAAGAGAGAGCTAGTGATGGGTATGTATACATATATATATATATATATATATATATATATATATATACACACACACATAGGTTCATACTAGGCTATCTGCTCTAGGGCATTTATAAGCCTAGCTAGAGTGTGTTTGGCTTTCGCCACCCATTTTAAATTCATTTTGCTATGCCCTTTTTCGAGGTTAGTATACTGTGCCTCTGTCTAACAGTGACACAGAAGTGATACCCGGGGTAAACCTACGATCTCCCATCCACTCATCAAGATTCCTCTTGAAGAGAGTCAGTGAGGGACTCTGCCTAACCTGGACTGGGATTTTATTCCAGAGTGAAGGGAGCCTCTGGGTTATGAATCTGTCCCTCCAGCATGTCCTATTTATTTCAGTGCTGAGGTTCAAGTCTCTCGAGCATGTAGCTCGATGGGATTTGGATTTTCTGAAGTGCAGCATGTCCATTAATTCCGGGTTGGACATGGCTTTATACGTCAGGCAAAGATCACCTCTGAGCAGGTGGTATGCCACTGAGTACAGCTGGAGTTTCTTTAACTGGGCAGCATATGGCATCTGTTTGAGCCCTTTGATCCTCTTGGTGAGGTACTTTTGGGGTCTTTCCAGTTGCTGCCGGTGTCTGGTAAGGTACATCCCAAAAGGGGCATTGTACTCAATTATAGTCCTGATGAGGGATGAGTAAAGAGGCATGATGACCTCCCCTGATCTAGATGTGAATCCCTTCATGATTAGGTGGGCTATATAAAATGTTTTCCTAACCACTTTGGCCACGTGGTTGTCAAATGAGAGATTGCTATCAACTTGGGTCCCCAGGTCTCTAATTACTTCTTCCGTACTTAATGGATTACCACCTATGTGGTAATTTGTGGGCACTTTGTTTTTGCCAAAGGGGATGACTATACACTTTTTGGCATTTAGCTTGAGGCCATGGCTCTGGCACCAGTTGTCTGTTTCTATGAGGCCCTTTTGGAGGATGCTTGTGTCGGCTAGAGAGTCGATTATGGCGCCCAGTTTGCAGTCATCTGCGAACTTGGTCAGCCACAGTCCTTCCGTGTTGGCCTGTACCTCCGAGAAATATATACCAAACAAGAGAGGTCCCAGGATTGCCTCCAATGTCATGGTTTCTAGTATGTTTCCCATATCACTTCTTCTTCCTTCCAGTAAATGGTAGATGCAATTTAGTCCACTACCACACTTCCATTATCAAATGATATGTTGTGTGCTAACTCAGCCCATCAGCTTTTTCTCCTCTACTTTCCATCAGTATTCTGTGACTCCCTATGATTCTCTGCACTCATGAACTGGAGTCACTGAGGTTGGACAACTTAGGTTCATAGGTAAGTACTAGACTACCTGCCCTTATGGGCCATTTTAAGCTTAGCCAACTTCCCTCATTGAGAATGAAACCCTGTACCTCTTGTCTATGAGGTAAACACCTTAACCATTATGTAAACTCCCAACCCCAAATGTATCTGTAAACTGGATTTGAACCCTGCATCTACTGTCCATTTTCTTTAAGCTCGCTGTACTTGTACCTTGTGTCACAGAGAAAGTTAAACTTTTCTTCGTAGCTAAGTACTAAGTTATTTGCCCTTATTGGCTATTTTAGGTCTAGCGAATTTCCCCACAGAAAGTGAGATCTCATTCCATGAGATCTCCAATTAGGTAAGGCTTCAGGTCCATGACCCAATAGACATCAAATTCACTATTCAAAATTGCTACATCTTCATATCTTTCCTGAATCTTTTACCTATGTAGGCAGTCCCTTTCTGCAGCTCTGCTAGGGTTGCCACCTTTTCAGATGCCCAAAGTAGTACTTTTTTATGGAAATGTGAGATTTTGCAGGACAAACCATAATCACAACCAGTCCAAAGGGAGGGCCTTCACATTTTTTGCCACAATAAAAGATCACTCATGTAGAATTTGATTTACATATGCTGTTTCATATAAAGTATTTCAGATGCAAAATAATTGTTTTTTTTGCATATATTAGAAGTCACTAAGAAAATATGTTCTGTTCTGAAATCTCAGAATATTTGCCATTTTTAATGTTTTCTTTTGTAATTATTACCCGAATAGGGATTGTCCTTTGTAATGATGGGCAGGTAGTAACCCTAAACTCTACCGCTTTTAAAACAATGAAATGTTTTAATCATTTTAACTGTCTCAGCTCTAACATCTCTTTACTCACTTAGGACAAATTAAGTACCAAAAGTTGTTTCCATCTGAGGGTTGCATAAGTCTACTTAATGCTACCAAAGAGACTTCAGCCTCTGGAATTTTCTGTCACTATAGCTCATTGTACTGCTACAACTACCATTCAGAATTGCACACCTATATAAATATTTTTGATAGTTTATTTTAATACTTTGTACACAAAACCTGCTTGCCTCCCTCTGTGTAATCCTGCCTTCTTTTCTTCCTTCTGTGCTGTGGCCTGACCCATCCTCCAACTAAAATGGCTGCTGAGGACTCTCACATATTTCTAACAGTCCAGTAGGAAGTAGTGTACTCACTGGCAGTTTTACCTTCCCATCTGCATTCCTGCCTCAGCAGGCTGTTAAATGCTACACTTCACATGAGTGCAGTGGGTAAGGTGTGCCACAGGTTGATGAACTGGTGATGATCACCTTTGAGCACACATCCATCAAAGGATTCACTGATCTTCTCTGCCTACTAATAAAACTATTCACTTACTGTGCACCTCAGTTTAGAATTTGGTATTAAGGCTTTCTATTTTAGCAATTATGACAAACATCAGTACTACTTTCCAAAACCAGAACTGCAATCACATGCTGAAATACTATCTCTGTAACAAAACATCTGACTCGAGCTTTGAGACGTAACCTCTGTTAAAACATAATATATGACCTTATCATCTTATTTCTTAGCTATTTTGTACCATTTTTCATCCTTACTACCATTTATCATTCCCCAGTATGTTGTCTTTTCCTTACCAGCTATGATGACTTTCCATATTTCTTTTTCTTACACAGATATTTATTCCCAAGCACACGCTTTCCTTAACACACCCTAACAGTTCATTCATGTTTATTAGTTCTTGTTCCTCTTACCTTCTGGTATTTCTTCTCATCCACGTCTCAGCAGACTAATTGCCCTGTATTCCCACATCTCTCTTCCAGTCTTTCTTTCCATTTCTGTCCATGGATTCCACAGGCCTCCCTCCCAGTGAGGACCAAGTTAGATAGTAGCTTCTTTTGCTAGGATCCTCACGTTCTGTTGTACCATGTCCCTACATTTATCTCCTTGCTCTTGTCTTTTAGTCTAGTGCATGCCTGACTCTAGCAGTGTATTCCTACAGGACAGAGCATGATCACCAATGTCACCTTTTAATTAAATATTTCTGCATCAGATGGGCTGTATCATCCAACCAATCACCATGGAACACCACTGTATCTCTACAGCTTTAAGGCCAATAGCTACAGCTACTCTTCGTTCATCATCCTCATTTACTTCAGAAATTTTACGACAAACCTTCGCCCTTCCTTTCCCTTAAACACCCAGAATCCTGCTACATCATATCCCAGTCCTTTATCTTATAGCCATGTTTCTGATGTGTCCATATTATGAATGTCTGTGTCTTTGCGTACTGCAGATTCCTGGCATTGCATAACATTACCATTAGCTTTTTCCTTCCTTTTCTCTTGCAATGCCTCCTTTTTTCTTATCTGATCTTTTACCATTCGTATTCCTCCTTCATCACTAATGACTCACTCAGATTGTAGTTATAAAGGAATGGAATTGTTTTATACCCTTTTGATTTCTCTTTCAGTGTCTGTTGTTTTTTGTTGATAACATTTTTGCATGTCTCTTGCTGGGCTTTTAATTTCTGTCCCCCTCCATCGTTGCCATTTAGGCATATCATTACTTCTTATTGACAAAGGGAAAAGGGACCATTATCTATGACCTATGTCTCATGAAAGCTCTATTCAGGCATAGCACTGCATCTTATGGAAAAAGGGAAAAGGCAATTATCTTCAACCTATGTATAATGGGGGCTACATCCTGGCATATCATCACATCTTACTGACAATGGGAAGGGGGGGGTCCATTATCTGTGACCCAGCATAATGAGGGCTTCTACCTATGTCCCCTAACTCCCCATGTCTGCATTCATTCAGTTTGTATGCAGCTAGGCTCATACCTCTGTATATGGGGACTTCTCAAAAGCAAACCTTCTTCAGTTACTTGATGACCTAAATAAATTCCACAGTAATTCTCCCCAAAGGATCTCGTTGTTAAAGCTGCTGCCTATGCTCTTGACTTCTTCTCCCACTTAAATGGATGTGTTGATAAGACAGCTCCTATCTTCACTAAATATAAACAAAAATTTAAAAACAATCCCCTATTGCGGACTATCCCTATAAATACATTCTGTAATGACAGAGAAAGAAATTGCTTAATGACCAAAATGAATCATCCTAAATAAACACAATTAGTGCAGATATTATTCCTCCAAAGTTATAACTTTTCCACAGATTACAGATTCAAATTCCATAGTCCCAGCCACTCCATTTATTATGAAACAAGTTCTCTCAGCCCTTCCAAAAGTCGTCAGCCTGATAATATACCAGGCTGCTTGATTTTCAGAGCCAAATATGGCCAATCTGAAACCCTACTTAACCTCTTTAATCTAAGCCTTTCAACTGGTTACATTCTTGAAGTCTGGAAAATAGCTGTTGTAATGCAATTACACAAGGGTGTCCCAAGCATAGACCCTGGTAACTATAGCCCCATTGGTCTCACTAGCCTCATATGTAAAACTATGGAATGTATTATTTCATACATACATACATTTCTAGCACGGGCATTAATGCCCTTCTAGTCTGCCAATATACCAAAGCACTTGTTAACATAATAAGTGTCCAGGCTGTTTTTAAAAATCTGTAAACTAGTACTTGCTTTAATGTAATTTGGTAGTCTGTTCCGTGCATCAGCTGCTCTCCCAGAGAACCAATTGGCACACTTCTCATTACTATAGAATCTTCTACATAGGTTGTCTGATGATTCCCTAGTACTTTTTGATAATCCCAAAAATTCCCAGAGATAGTTGTCTCTAAATGCTTTATATACCTGAATAAAGATCTCCTATCAATAGGAGACACTGTACAAGTTCAGATATTTTAGTCTCTCATAATAACTTAAATTTTCACATCCATAGATGCCCTTGGTATATTTCTGCTGTACTCTTTCCAGTTTACTCATGCTTGTTTTCTTATGTGGTTTCCATATTTTTATTCCATACTCAAGTTTGGGTTTAATGTAACTAACAAACAATGACTTCATCATTTCTGATTTCCTAGACTTTATGAATCATTTTTATACAATCTATAGTTCTATAACTATTGTTAACCAATTGCTTGATATGACTAGAAAAACTTATAGCTGGATCTACCCACATACCCAGGTCCTTAAATGAATCTACAGTTTCAATCACTGTGTGTTGTATTAAGTATTCACCTTTCAATTTATGTCTCCCAAATCTCATATGCTTAGTTTTTTTGTGTATTTATCAGCATATTATTCTCCTGTGCTCAAATGGTCAATTTAGTCAAGTTATTTAGCAGACATGCCTTATCTGTAACCCATGTAATCAGTTTACCCAGTTTCAGGTCATCTGCATATAGACTATAGAACACCTCACATGAAAAAGTTAAATCTGAAAGATACAATCTAAACCAAGTAAGGGCCTAGGACAGAGCCCTGTGGCACACCCTGACTGTAACCAAGGATTTCATCTGTCCAATTGCTGTATGATACTTGTCAAAAGTACATTGATACTTAGTTGTTCTAATTTATTGATCAGTGTTTTGTGTATGACCCTGTCAAATGCTGAAGTTAAATCTATATCAATTACATCACAGCACAATTTTTCATTCATAGCTGTTATTATATTGTTACAGAACATCATGTTACAGGTGGTAATAGATCTATTTTCAACACATGCATGCTTATATATGGTTTCAAGTCCCATCCTATCCAATTCTGACAATAACTTATCCAATATTACCTTCTCCATTATATTTCCACAACATGAAAGTAGACTCAAGGGTCTATATGACTCTGGGTTTGTCCTACTAACCTTCCCTTAAATACAGGTTTTACAAGTGCATGTCTCCAATCTAGAGGAATCTCCCCATATTTTTATGGTCTAATAAACAGTTATCATGGCACTGTAAGTCAGTAAGTTCTTGCTGAAGTGTTCTCATGTCATTATTACTAATCGGGTCTCCTCCTTGTGCTTTGTTTGGATCCTGTTTGCTCAATTCTTTTTCAATATAATCTAATCTGATTCCAGTTTCTATCTGTTCTATATGTGATTTGTGAAAAATATGCCCTAACACCAATACAAGCTATACTGTCTAAGAAGGGTGTAAGTTCCCTACTAACAGTCAGAGAGTCCTTGCAGATGAGATCATTTGTACCAATGTGAATGAAAACAGTTCCATACTTCCTTACATTAAGGCATTCCAAGGCTTGTCTCACATCTTCTATTTTTACTTCTGGCAAGCATAACACTATTCGATGTTCATTATCTTCTCTACAAATTTAAGTACCAGTTCCTCTAATAATATATTCTCCACTTACAAGAATATATTTTCTGACCAGATCTGAAAAATCTTCAACTTCTAATTCAGTAATATCTGCTCTATCAATTGCTAAAAGGCTAATCTTCATCACCATTAGTCTTATTAATCCCACTGTTTTCATTGTGCATTACATTTGCAAGCATACAATTGTCATCCAGCAGGCTTTGTACATCCACAGCCTGAGCCACGTAGTTAACATCTGTCTTTCTCTTCTTTTTTCTTACAATAATGTTATTCAGTCCTTCCACATTCAGTTTCAATTTCTTCCTTTTCACCTGCCCATTGCCTCTTTTTTCTACCTTCTCTTTTGGAAAAATGATGCCTTTTTCTGTAGACTGAAAGCTTTCTGAAAGAAAAATGTTATTCCATTTAATCTGTGTGTTACATAACAAAGTAGTGTCCCTGTTAGCATGCATTCTCTTTACTTTACTGACACCTGTTATCTATCAGATTCTTTATCTTCCTTGTTATTTGTTGTGAATGTCTTCCTTTCTTTCTTTTTTTGTTTCCTTCTACACACTCTGAATCCTCAGATTGCTGAATACTTGCATTTAGAATTCCAGAGTTGTCAGGGGATCGTCTTGTTTCATAGTGGTTGAATGATCTTTACAGGCAATAGATGCCTCATTTCCTAAATGTGCTCTATTTGTTCTTTGCCTAACATTATTTATCTCACCAGTCTAGTCATTAATATATATAACAGCTATACAAGCAACGTCAATTGCACAAGTGCAATCATCGTCAGTAAGACAAGATTTGCTTCTAATAACGGTAAGCAAATCATCCACCTTTTTACATGAGGAACAAAGATCACCAGTGTTATCAGGTGTTACCTTTAAATATGCATAGCATTTATTACACTGTAGAAGATATTTGTGCTTTAGCAAATCATTAATGGCATACTCATTTAAGGAATCCATATTCAGCTTCAAGCGAATAAAAAAAATAATCAAAATCAGTAACCACAGAAATCTAAGAGAACGTAAATCATATTTTATGAGAAAAATCACACAAGCAATATACAACTAAATACTAAAGTAAGTACAGTAAAGTTGTTGCTCTGACTGTACAAGTTCTGAAAGTCAGACAAAAGCTGTAATTCCTATCATTATCGCTTGAAGTCACAATTCTTTATAACAGTAAAGATCAATAAATCTCAAACCAAGACAGGATTGTTTAGATAAGCTCTGGATTGTTCTCTCTGCAGTCTGTGTGAAATTAAAGCTGACTAGGCCCCTTGGGATGGCTACAGCTTGCCTGTCTAAAACGTATCCCTTTCTAACAACCAAAAGTGAAACAAAATATAAATCAAAGTAAATCGTGTCTACAAGCTATCCCTTCCTTCCTACAAACAGTGAAAAACAGTAGTAAAAAATAAAATATAAATTCAAATAAAACTTCAGACCTCATTAATCTGGAAAGTGAAAATCTCCTAACCTTGGACCCTCATCAATTTAGCTTTGTTAAAGGAAGGTCCTACTTCTTTAACATCATTAATTTCTTTGAAAAAGTCACAGAGGCAGTGGATAACAGTTATACAGTACATACAGCATGTCTGGACCTGGCCATGGCCTTTCAACACTATTCTCAATGTAGACATTGTTGACGGACTTTAAATCTGAATAGAAATCCTTATGTTGTACAATGGACAGCTAACTGGTTGTCTAACAGAAACCATGTGGCTGGAGTCGTAGGTGCCACTTCTGAAAGCAAAAAAGTTACCAATGGTATACCATCAGACAGTGCTGGGCTGTCTCCTGTTTGGCGTCTATTTTTCAGACCTTCAGGCCAACACATCGTTCCTGTGGTTATCTTATGTTTGCAGATGAATGTAAATTGGGTGATATGCGATCTTCTATTCACTCACATTAGCTCCAACATATGTTAGACTATGTTAACAATTAATGAAAAGACAGAGTTCTCAAATTAAATGTAAAAAAAAAAAAAAAGTATAGTTCATTTTGTTAAAAAAAAAAAAAAAAAATCCCATACCATACAGGTGACACATCCCTTGAATTAAACACTGTTGTAAGGTATCTAGGCATTCATGTTGCTAATTCCTTATTGTGTCCCCATAGTAGTTCATAAAGCCTTCTGTCTGGCTCCTTTAAATTTCAAAGGCATCTTCTCTAGATCCAAAGAAGTCTTAATATCCCTTTACTTGTATCTCATAAGACCTATTACCGAATATAATGCACCTTTTGGCATACATTTGTCTAAACATATCACTCAGCTCGATAGGCCTCTGAGATTCATAAATAGAAGGATCAGTGGCCTCAGAAATCTTAGTTAAGCAACAAAAGCACTTTTCAGCCCTAGATAGCAGGGACTGCTATGCCATGGGCCACAGATTATGACACACTACCAGAAGGAGCTGTCCAATCAAAAAATGTAAAAATAGCAGGAAGTGCAGGTGACCATGCCCTTAAATATCCTCAGGTGTGCAAAACCATAAGACAATCAAAAGAAGTCTACATGGTGAAGTAGTAAGAAGCAAAAGAGTCCTTTCATCCACGAAGCAGTTTTGACTTCTACTACTTTAGCTGTGCTAATAAACTTTGCTGTACAGAGGAAGGTGGAAGGCATAGTGCACTGTGGGTCCCCATTCCTTTAGTGCTGTTTGTAACACGAGGGGTCCACACAACAACAGAGTTAACACAGCCTAACCAGTATGATTAAAACAGTGCCCACCAGTATACTGACAAAAATGTCTCATGCATAGCTGTTATACCTTTCAGCTGTCCAGATGTTGTCTGTTCCTCATAAAAGTTGTATTTTTCTGGCAAATCATTGAGAACTGAAGTCACTAAATAATGGCATACATTTAAGTTTCAGACTTCATCTTCTTCTTCTTTGGCTGTTCCCATTAGGGGTCACCACAGTGGATCATCTTTTTGTTAGTGGTCACCACACCGGATCATCTGTTTTTGTCCGCATATGTCATTTGGCAATAGTTTTACATAAGATGCCCTTCCTGATGTAACCCTCTCCATTTATCTGGGCTTGGGACTGGCACAAAGAAATGCACTGGCTTGTGTATCCCCAGTGGCTGGGTTTCTGCTTCAGACTTCATAGCCTTCAGAAAATTAATGTTAACAAAAATTCTGTTATTCTATAAACTTTCTAAGTTTATAAGAACAATATTTAAAATCTGTACCTATTTTTAGGTCTATGTCTCCCCATTATTTTAGGCTTTGACCAGACTTATTGCACTAAGAGATTGAGAGGTTTGATAGTTTATAAATAAACTTTGTTAAATGCTGGAAAAGTATGGTCACTCTGTGGGATTGCCATAACAAAACTCAAAGAAGTGCTGGCAGTATGCACACAAGGGAGATGTAAGGAATCCCCATACCTCCCCACTTAATATACACTTGTACTGACTAATCCCTCATTCAGTGAATGTCATTAGATAACAGTGTAGGTAACTATATATACATATACATACAAGGGTCTAATTTCATTTCTAATATTTACATTTCATTGAACTGTAAATAACCGAGACCACTTTTTCGAAAAAAAAAACACTATTCCAAAACCTGACTATCCTGAACTACAAAAACAGCAAAATAACAGCTATTTAAAAATTATTAGCACAACAACACATTATCTGATTTTTGCAGGGGGGGGGGGCTTGCCTCCCCCTGCAAATTATAAATACCAACTGTGAGATTGCACTACAGTGACAACAATGGTGGTTTTCCCTATCCATACTGTAGTGCGATCTCCATTTAAAAGCTACGAACACTGTAAAAATACTTTGCCACAAGCTGAATATTAGTAAACCTACTAGCATATCCACCATGCAACGTAACTGGTACAGTGTACAAGAAGGTACACAGACACTATATACTTGTACATCTCACACTACCAGCATCACAGTAAGTATTTCACTTAAATGAATTTCGGCATAGCCAGGTTTCAGAAGAGTGGTTTTTTTGAAAAAGTGGTCTCAGTTATTTAAAATTCAATGAAACTTAAATTTGATAAATGAAATGAGACCCCCCCCACAAGCACACCTTAGGAAGATAAGGGATAATGAATAGACTAAAGGGGCAGGAAGTTAAGTCCTGTATCAGCAGGATCAATAGCTTTAATATGTAGGTTGTTCTACTAGACATCAGCTTACATTTACAACATCTGGCATATCATGGGGTAAGTAGAAAACAATTTATAAGGTTAAGACTCACAAACCTTTGGTGTAGGGATTGAACTGATAATGCTGCTTCACATTTACAAATAGCAACTGCAATTTATGAAATTCAGTGATTTGAAGCAATGTGTGAACGTTAGTAGTGCCTTCACGGAACTAAGAGCTCTTAAAAAAATCATAAAAGCAAACACTGACAGCATCTGCACCAGAATACTTAAATCTATAAGGAAACCAAGTAATATAACTGGCTAACCTTTACATTTTAAGAAATCTCTGGAAGAGGAAGAGTGATTTAATGTGATTCCAGTTCACAAGAGTAAAACAGAGGAAGGAAATATAATGAGAGGCACAGAGATTATAAAAACACTGAAGTACGTAGGGTTAGAATGCATGGTATTCAGTCAGCATGGATTCAAAGGTCCTGCATCTGGACTGATAAGTGACATGTATGTCACCCAAGAAATATCTGTCAATATCTATACTTTAGCAGTGCATCTGATATAGTACCATACAACAGGTTAGTAAGCACATTAACCTGCATCAGAGTGGGTCTTGTCACATACGAGAACAAGAACATGTAAAGTTATTGTAATGACAGAATATTTTTAAGAGGGTTCTGTACCCTGTGACTTTGCCAGTCCCTTACTTTGTAGTGTGTGCATAGATTCCTCTGTGTAAATATCTCCTCCATTTAAGCTTTTCATATATCTGTTAATATCTAATTTTGAGTGACAGATACAATGTATCATCAGAAGATGCTGTTTGTTACAACACGGTGTCGATTAAACTTGTTTCTAACAGAATTTTTTTGCAACTTGAAACTAGAGGCTGTACTTTTGTTAGATTCTGAAGCAGACCTTTTGCATGCATGGAGTCAAGAAGCCTTTAAAAGTAAATGAAAAACATTGAAATAGAATGTTGTTATAACTTTAAATGATTAATGAAAAACAACTTTTTTTTCATAATCTGCAGTTAAAATCTTGTGCAAAGTTTTATTTTTGTTTTTTTGCCCCACTTGACAACTAAAGTGTTCTCACACTATTTTCTTCAGTTTTTGGCTAGGAATATATTTTTTGCAATCACCAAACCTGCTATTTGTAAACTATGAAAGTGTTAGCATTGGTCTATACAAATGCCTCTTCCATTTGTCCTCATGCATATCTGTTATAACTGTTTTCATGTTATTGGTGCATCATTATGTCAGTAAACACTAGGTGCTCCAACAGGTGCCATGATGGTAATATATGTGTTAAAACAATGAGAAGGTGGTTGTTGCTCACTTTTTCCAGACACCACAAAGATCTGCAGTAGGGCACATGCATAAGAGGTGGTGGAAACAACCAGAATGAAAATGCATGCTTGTAGGAAATGTTATAAACACAGTGACTTGCATTTAATTTAGAATAATACATCTGTAAACACAAACTCAGTTGGAAAGTGCACAGTGAGAAGAGAAGCAAAACCAGAGAGACAGATGAAGCAAAAATAGCAGATGACCAAAGAAATAACAGGAAAGCACTGAGGCAGACAGACTGTGGAGGACAAGAAGCTGTAGTATTTAATTCTATAGGCTCTAACTTTGGAAAAGCATAGGACGGAGTCGCTTCTGGAGAGCACATTGAAAATAATTTAAGGTTTGCAACAGAAGTAAGAAGGAAAAAGGGGATCTGATAAAAACATCTGAGTACTTCAACAAAATTATGAAAGCTTGAAGACAGAATTGGTTAGTCTTTCAAATTCATTCTGGAGTTTGTTGGTAAGTTACTTGAGAAGCAATGTAATAGATGTAAACTTTTTTCATTTAGATACTATGGATGCAAATAATAGCCTTATCGAAGAGACCTCAGAGTGGAAATGATGATAAAATGTAAGCATTGTGTATGACAGAGCGGAGAATTGTCTCTCTGATGCAGTTTCATAAAGATAGTCAGGTGAGCTGCTTTGTCATTTGCTGCTATATTTTACTATTTCTACACCTTAGAATATCAGCGGAATAGCCCATCTTCTCTGGAGCACACAATTTTATATATAGATAGATATATACATACATATATATATATATACACACACACACACACACACACACATATATATACACACACACACACACATATATATATATATATATATATGTATATAAATATATAAACTCTTACTAAAGTTACCGAAAAGCATGCAAGAATAAAGGATGATAGATAAGGCCCCCATCTGGACAGACCTCTCCTCTGCTGCAGTATTGCAAGCACTGTTTTACAATAAATTTCCATCTGAAATCCATGCATGACCATAGAAATGCTATGCTTCCTCTAGGTCTGGGCAACAGATGCATGTTTTGTGGATCTCAGACCCATTCTGGAGTCCCGAATTCTAACAACAGATTAATCTCAGATTTTATGTAACCTGCGATTCTTAACCATGTGCCTATTGTTTTGGGTTTGGAGGTCTGGCGTTTTAAGTCAAGTTTTGGTCCAGATAAACAACTCTACATCTCTGATAGTGACAGGCATTAAAAAACTATCCAGTTAGCCCTAAATCATTACTTTTACATGAACTTTATATGCTGTATTGCTGCTGGTTGTAATAATAGTTCATTTGTCTTGATTTCTGTACTACTCCACACAATATGGCATGCTCTGTACTCACCTGATTCACTTCTGTTCATCTTCACAAAGATAGCTCAGCCCTAGAAGTCTGGGCAGGCGGAACTTACCTATGCACATCTTTTTCTACATTGTATTGGACATTTGGACTAATCTGAAGGGGTGGGGTCATTCTTACTTTTTGTAAACAAACTTCCCATGCCCTTCACACCCCAGTGAGTTGCCTACATTTCTAGCAAGAGAAATAACTTTTGACACACACATTTTGTGCATCATATAACCAGGTGTATTGCATTAAACTATCTGCTCCCTTATAGCAGACACCACACAAATGATACTGCAACAGAGTACAGCTTTAGCACACAGTTTTTTCTCAGTTATGTGTTGTTTTCAAAGGACTTTCTTATTTCACACTATAAGGCTTGATAATATCTAGAAGTAAATGAAGCTTAAAATGGTTTTAAGAACATGAATCCTACCCTTCTTACTGGGCATTCCATACTCTCCTCTGGAGGGAATGGATTAGTTGACAAACAGTTGTTATTAAATAAATGTGGAGGAATTACATTTAGAGGTGCAATTCAATTTTTATTTACCTGGCCAGATGATGGCTTCCAGTAAAGTCACCCTTCTAGCCAGAAGTTCGAACTCAGCTTGCAGTTCTTCATATTTCTGCAAGCTGACAGCCTGTGAGGGATTAATAAAACAAGCACAGCATACAGACATATATGATCACAGTGATGCATTTATCACCCTTCATGGACATTATCACTAACAGGAATGCATGAGAACAAGGAAAACCAAGCTATTAAAAAAAAGTTAGCATTTCCCTCCTCATCTATTCTGCAGTTTGAAATAGTACAATGCTCCAGGAGGCATTTAAAGTGGAAGCCAATATCTTTTATTAAGGCTGATCAACCCACACATTTTATTGTTTTGAAAAGTAAATTCAGCATGATGTTCTCTAAAGATTGAGTATATTCAACCTTGTATTCAACTATGGGGTTGATCTGCTAGAGAATTTGCCATCCTTGAATTTAATGCTCCTGCTCCACCTCCACCCCATGTGGTTTTCAGATCTGCTGCAGAAAAGTTGGGGGTTCTCTCTCTTTTTTTTTCTGTGGGCATGATAACCTGTTTTCTTCAGAGCACACGTGCCTGATAAAGCAGACTTCTTGCTATTTTATATGTAAACCAAACACCAACTCTGCTCCTTTTGGAAGGCACCATTTCTAGTAACTTGGCTTTCCCAGTTCTCAAGTTTCTCAGTTTTTGTGCCCACATAAGGCAGCTTTACAACATCATATTTGCTATTTATGAATTAGTTTTAGTGTTACCACAGGAAGATAAATCATCTCTGGGGTGGCATCTAAAAGAGCCAACAAGATTCAGCACTGACAACTAGAAACACCAACCACTGCCATAAAACAGACTAAAACCTACTACTTTGAAACAGACCACAACCAGAGTGTTCAAACAAGCATACAGTGACTGTCCTTACCCATGTTTAAAGCTGGAGAAACTGCCTTTTTTTATGGCCTATAGAAAATCTGACCATGGTGACCAGAAGGGTCACACGGCACCGCCAAGATTTGAGAGACATTTAGTGAAAAACATTTACTGACCATCTCAAAGTACGTAACATGCCAGGACTGTAATAGACTTATGATTCCAGACTCTGATTAGTGACATTACCTAGATACAGAAGTTAAATGCAGATAACTAAGGTTCTCATGCAAGAAGACACAGATTAGGTACAGAGTATATAATATTAAAACAGCAAAATCTTGCAGTAAAGTATGTGTGGAAAATTGGGGCCTTGACACACATGATAGATACTCACCTCTGTCTTTGATGCCTTGAAACTCACTAGTCAGTTACGGCCAAAGCACAACTCAGTGAGATGGCAGCTGCCGAGCTTTCACTTTTGGGAAGACTGAGCTAGAATGGCACACTAAAAGCCTGATCATGAAGGATGACAAAAAGACTAGCAGAATCTGTTCCTACACTGTTGTTGGGTCATACATGATCAAGTGTACATAAGTGCAAAGTTGCCCAAGGCATTGCCACACATAAATGGCCTGAGGAGCTAGGTAACCTTAAGGGCAGTAGCACTTAGTATGTGACATGCTGCTGGCCTGTGAGATTGTACCTATCAGACATGTACAGAGTCACAGAAAGTTAATTCTCCCCATTGTAATTGCCCAACCAAAGACCGTGGCTGCTAGTAGTAATTTTAAAATAAATAAAAAAAATACTATAGGTTATGCATACAGTGTGAGTGTAGCTGTGTGTATGTGTCTTTTATTTTAATATCTGTAGTTGTGTGCATGAACGTGAGGATGGGGTTACATTCAACATGACCTGCTGTTTCATTAGCAGAGAATGGGAAAAGGTGATGAATGGAATGCAGCAAATGACATTTCACCTCTGATCTTATGCCACGGTGTGCTAAATCTCTCAGTTCTATGTACACTCGATTTCAGTTTTTGGTCTGACCTTTTATTTTTCAACACATATATACCTGATCAGTTGTTAAATAAACCAAAAAAGAAGAAGTGATGCAGATAACCATGATAAACAAGTGAAGTGAGAAATGTACTAAGTGTATAAAATGAAATATGCTGTCACTGCTCACTAATCTTCATAAACAATTATTTGCACTGAGAAACTAAACTGATGCATTGATTTCTAAGGCATTAATGAAAGTTACTGGCACAGTACTGAACATAGAGGATGGTGGCAATTCATTGGTGTTGGAACCAGAGAAATGTTAAAACTGGAGCAATACACTTTTTTATTCCATACAACCACCACTCCTGCAGAGATTTGTTTCCTTACATTACCATTTCATGACCTCCCTTGTTCCAAAGCATCGTTTTTGTTAATTTATCAGCTAGTACCTTGCCTGTACATCTATCTCACATCTGCAGTCTTCCTGTCTCTTTCTTGGTTTACTCCAAAATGCACAAATTGTGATATCACAGTTTTTGGGATTTTTTTTTTGATGCACTGTTCGCAGCAGAATATTTATTTTCTCCTGTGATCCGCATATGCCTGTATATCTCAGAGTGATGCAGTCTCAAAATGAGACATGATATTTCAATCAAGACATCATCATCAACCCCCTACATAGGTTTGTGATTTTGTGCCAGCTGTAGCCACCTCTTTCGATTCACATCCACTCTCCGCCCTTCTTAGACAGTCATCCCCACTTGTTGCAGGACTTCTGTCAAGTAATTACTCCATCTCTTGGTTGGGCATCCTCACCTCCTCTTGCCTTTTTTCTTTTTCTCGGTTTCATAGTTTCATAGATATTCTAAGGCCACCAAGACTCATGATCATTCTCACCTTGCCAGTACCCTTCCTCAGGTCACACCTCCTTTCTACATAAGGTCATGCCAATCAATCTTGGAGAAAATTTGTGGATGCCCATCCAGTCATCTATTATATGTTTAAATGAAGACAGTGAAACTGTAGCAATACCATGTTTTATCTGTTGGTGAAGATTTGGGTCTGTGGTGTTAGTTCTGGTGAAAATATAGGACTTATGGAGAAACAGGAGGTTCAGGACAATGCTGCCCCTAGTCGTATGGTAAGCTAGACACAGATCTCCACTCAAAAGTCTATAAGACATTGAATAAAGGGATAGAGCCTGGTAGCTCAAACATGCAAGTCCTGTGATCTTTTTAGTTAGGAACATTTGAGGTCTTTGTAATTGTTTGATATGTTTAGCGAGATGCATCTCATTCTTCCAAATATACTGTATCAAAGGCCTTCTGCTTTCTTGCACAAGTGTTCAAACCATTGTAATCAATTCCCCTTGACATTCTCTATAAATTGGGTTACTCTGGTTTCTGCTCCGATGTCCTCAGTTCTGCATATGTCCCATGGTATAAATCTTACTGACCACTTCAGACACATGGTTTTAATAACCTCAAGCTTCCTCAGCTGTTCTATCTTCACTGCCCAGGTTTTTGTTTATAAAAGCCTGGTCACACCATTGTGTCGTCCACCTTACTTTTCAGCTCGTTTAGCATTCTTCTGTCATGCACTACCACAACACTTTGACCATTCTAGCTCTGACCTCCTCATTCAGACTTTCATTTTCCCAACCACACTTTCCAGATACTTGAAGGGATTAACCTGTTCCACTGTTTCCCTTTTATCTAAATTCTCAGCTTCTTTTGATTTCCCTCATTTACTGTTATAGTCACTGTCTTGCATGTATTCAGTTTCATTGCCTGAGCCTTTTAGTTTTGCATTACAGTCCCTATCATTTGCTAAAGTTCATTTTCAGAGTCTGATTGTAGTACCACAACATCTGCTATTAGTAGCTTTGTTGATCTGCCCCTTTCGACCTGTTTGCTGATGTAGTCCATCACCTGTGTGAACAGCAGTTAGCTCAGAGCTGAAGCCTGATGCACATTCACTTCTGACAGAAATCCCTCTGTAAGTCCAAATACTGTTCAAATTAACATCTTTGTGTCCTTGTACATAGCCTGCATTAATTCTCTCAATGGTTTAGGGACTATAAACCATTCCAGAATTGCCCATATCCTTTCTTGACCTTATAATTTGCTTTGTCCAAGTCCAGGGATGCCCAGTTTGATTCTTTTCTCATCTCCAGCTTTTTCTCCACTATATTCCTCATTGCAAACATCAGGTTAGTTATACTGGATGCTTATGTGAATCCGAACTGCTCATATAGCAGCATAATTTCTACTACTCTGCATATTTATTTATTATGCAGTATGCCAATTTGATACCTCTATACTTCCAGTAGTTGTGAATTCCCCTTTGTTTTTACACACTGGCATTAGAATGATTACCCTGCAGTCATCTAGGACATGCTTCTCTCCATACTGTGATGAGTACCCTCAGGAGCAATTTCTCCCCTAATGCACCTAATAACTTTATCATATCTCACATCAATTTATCTGAGCCTGCTACTCACAATGAGCACATTACCTATGATTTGCCAAATTCTGTTATCACCTCCCCATCAATATTCTGTGGATGATGACATCATATTTATTGATTGAGTGACTGCCATTTGATAACTAGATAGGTGGGCTGGTCAACTGATCCTTTTCAGTCATGGCCTGGGCTCCTGAGGATCAGCAAAGAAGAACAAAATAACTGTAAACAGAAACAAACATCCTATATATTATGAATGGTGATAGAACAACATAGTATAACAGAATTCCCGGTTATTATATATGGCAAAATGGTACTGTAATAATACATTATTAAACATCCTGTTTAAAAGCAGTGGTTGTCCATTCAATGCAGTGAATACAAAGCTATTTACATTAAGATAGTGTAGTACTTTCATTATTTACATCAGTGGTTGTATTTTTTACATCAGGTGGTTATTTACATTATTTTACAGAGAGTTTGCATTTTTCTACCCTGTAGTTATGACGGTTATAATGGAAAACAAAACAATCATTGGTATATTAGATTGGTACTTTGCATTATATCCTATCTTGTCTTTCTGAATTAATTAATTACGGTCAGCTTTGTCTTTAGGACATTCTTCCAGTTTGACCTTGAATTCCAGTAGAGACTTTTGAGCTGTTACCTCATATTCTGAGTTACTCTGAATCAAAAACAACAGTAAAACCGGTCTAAGATAAAATAATAAAAGCCAGTGAATAAAACCAGAAACTTTATTTCACAAAAAGAAACCTTCAGTAAGCGCTTTCATCTCTATAAATACTAAGACTTCATCAGACTGAAAATGCATCAAGAAAAACACTCAAATACTTAAGATCGCATCACATGACATTAATTGCCAATTAATGTTTTAACCCTTTTATTTTTAAATAAGCCACAACACCTTCTCTATTGTTCAAACTGGGGGTGGGGGGTAACAAGCATTTAATTTGACCTGCTATGAATATTCAAGCCACCCCAGTTCACCTTCAGCATTCAGCATTCTTTCAGTTTTTTTTAGATCATCCAGTACTATAAACTTAAAAACAGTTTTATATTTCCCATTCATAAAATGGCTTCCCAGGGCATTCTTTTTTTCTCCTGTGTTTTTCTTAATGATGCATTTTAAGTCTGATGAAGTCAGTATTTGTAGAGACAAAAGTGCTTACTGAAGGTGTTTCTTTTTGTGAAATAAAGTTTTTGGTTTTATTCACCGGCTTTTATTATTTTATTCTGAATCAACACATTATGGCTCTGGCCATGCTTATTTGTCTGTCAGTGTTCTGTCATTGATGATAGCTCTTCTTGCACAGTTTACTACCTTGTTAACTCAAACATATTAGTGAGTCCATCTGCACAGAAACAAGGTGTTATCTGTTATCGCCAGGGACCCACCTTTGGTAATTGATGTGACTTGCAGCAGTATCTGCTGAGGGGGCTGATTTGGTATGCTGTGTTCTCTTAATTACTAACTTTATCACCCAAGCCCAAGAGAACACCGCATACCAAATCAGACCCCTCAGCAGTATCTGCTGAGGGGACTGATTTGGTATGCTGTGTTCTCTTGGCTATGGGTGATAAAGTTATTAAGTTCTTTCTTTCTGTTCAGATGATTGTTGTGCCACAAAAACACATACAGTACAGAGTAAAGGCACTGATGTGTAGCTTAGGTGAGATGTGTGGTGAGACAGGGAGAGATGTACACAAATGATCAGTGTACCATATGCCTCTGAGACAAGAAGCATGGCCTGACAGTATGACACATACTTCTTCATCTTTAATGAAAAATCAATCAAGACTCTCCCTGCGACGACAGACGGACACATTTAGCAAAACAGCTTCCCAACCACTTCGCTGGCAGAATACTAATTGCAGGTAAAAACAATCCTCGGGATTCAATAACACCTACACTGTGTACACCATTTTGAGTGAACAGACAACACAGACATAACTCACACTTTCTTCCTCCTAATTTTAGTTTTTCTACTGATATTCTTGCAGCTTTAAATATTGACAGGGGTTCATAAAGGTTACCGCAAAGTATAGACTACATGTACACTTTGTGTAATCTTTTTGAGTTACTAGAAAGCACAAAAAATGTGATAAGAATGTTCTTGAATACATATCGTGTACAGGC
Source organism: Protopterus annectens (assembly GCF_019279795.1). NCBI lineage: Eukaryota > Metazoa > Chordata > Ceratodontiformes > Protopteridae > Protopterus > Protopterus annectens. The sequence goes on along the minus strand of NC_056733.1, from coordinate 242,530,248 downwards.
TTTATTGAATCTGGCCTAATCAGTATGTATCCCGACAAACAGCAAGTCAAATGGCCAGGATACAAATTAAAAAAAAATCTTATCAGTGAATAAATATAACCAAACTAACATATCTTTCAAACTGAGTACAATAGTGAGATGTCAAGATACTTGGCTCTTGGATCCTCTTCCTACCTGTGTAGCAAATTTAACCTAAGCATTTTGAACTATTTTATAGCTTTTCTAAGCTGTTTATTAGCATACTGTTAGCTCAATAGTGCTTTCTACTAGTCCTCTTTCTACCAGTTTCCCCGCTGCCTATCCCCATCCTGCTGTACCCTTCTTAGAACCATTACAGGACAGGTAAAGTACTTGATTTACACTAAGTGTTACAGTGCTATAGCTTTGTTATCTCTTGAAATAGTTGCTAAAAATTGTATCATTTTATGCCCTGTTGTTCAAATTGATTATTGTGATGATTTTTTCCTGCTGAGTTTAATCATGGTACTGAATCTGTGTAACTATTTTTGTGTTGCTTTGGATGTCTAGCCAATGTTCTACATGCCTCACTACCTATTTCTCTCTCTTTATGTACCAGTCTTCGTGTTGCTAAATGTCCTTGTACCTGACCAACTGAAAGTGCCCTGCTTGCTGTCCAAGGAACTAACCCTGTGCTAAGAACTTAACTACCAGCTCCCTGCGTGACCATCCCTGATAAAGACAGTGAAAGTATGTGTTGCTCAAGTTGCTTGTGAAACTGTATCCAAAACGCTCCTTAAACATACTGCTAGATTAGGCAAGACCCTGGTCAGGTCAGCCAGCAACCAAACTACCTCCCTCTTCCACTATTCCTGTAACCCAGCCTTATACTTTACTCTTTTTCCCACACCTCTCTCTCCCCATTTTTTTCCCACTCTAGTTTATTTTCTTACCCTTCTCTCACACACCTTTTTATCTCCCTTCTCCCTTAACCTGATATCCCCTTAGCTGAATTAATTAATGTAATGGAGGTGTCTTACCTGCAGGTGGCATTTCAGAAATAGCTTTTTGCCCTTTTGTCTGCACATTTCTCCACCTTATCTCTGTAAAATAGGCATTCTGACCTTTATCATACCCTCCTTCTTCTATCTCCCCTACTAAGTTCCTCTGCTTCTCTTGACTCACTGTTTCCCGATCTTCTCTGTCCTAAGGCATCTCACCTCACAGCCTACTCTTCTTATATCCTAATCTCCATTCTTCCCATGCCTCCTATCTCTCTGCCAAACCTCTTTCCTTCAGACTCACCTGCAGTCTCCTTACTGCACTGATTGTCTCTCTTGACAAACTACTCCTTGGTCTCTTCCCGCTCCGTTCGCCCTGCGGGCTCACTCCGCTCCCCTACCCTGCCCCCAATTCCCACCCGCCCCAGCACTCCTAACTTTATTCCTCCCAGACCACACCTCCACAACACTTCCTCCATTCACAGCAATCAATCAATTACCTAACCCCACCGCCCGCTTCTTCTCTCTACATACCAATAATAAATTCATTCCTGTACCTACCAATTATCCCCACCTCTAATTTCTCCTCCCACTAATTAATCCCACTATGTCCACTTTCCCTACCCCACACCTATTCCACATACTTCTCTTCCTACTACTCTTCCCTTCTCTTACTACTGCCTATCTCCTAACCTCCTATGAGCAGCCATTAGACTACATCCCTCCCTTCCCCTCCAAAAGCACTTCTACACCTCCTCCACAGACCTCACTAAACTTCCTTAACATCAGACACAAACCTAGCTACCTTCTTCCTAAATATCATAGACTAGCACCCATCAAATATACTTATAAACATTTCATACTCCAACCTGACAATTTTAGTAAACATATTTTCCCTAAACACATAACATACCTTCACTTCCTACTAGATGGTGATATACATCCTAACCCTGGCCCAAACCAGACCCCCATCTCTGGAACATGTAATACAAACATCACTAGCTCCATAACCCCTTCAAAGCCTGCTAACTCTCTCCTCATAGCACACCTCAATATTCGTAGCATTAACAATAAAATTCCTCATCTACACGCCCTCTTAGATGTCCACCAATTTGATCTTCTATGCTTATCTGAAACTTGGCTGAAACCTACTTTTAAAGACAATGAAGTAACTCCACCTGGTTATAATATCATTAGAAAAGACCACACTACCAAAAAGGGAAGAGGGGTCGCTATCCTATATAAACACAATCTACAAGTCAGCACTATAGACCTTAATCCACCTCTAGACAATAGAGCTGAATTACTAATCTCCAAACTTCAAATCAATCCTTGCAAAGCAATAAATGTCATTTGTTTATACCTGCCCCCTGGCAATAACATTAATACCCTTGAAAATATCCTTAACTGGACTTCTTTTAATCTCCCACAAGAAACCATAATCCTAGGAGATTTTAACATAGACTGGCAGTCCTGTAATAATGCTCTCTCTACCAACCATATAAACTTATTTGGCTTCTCACAATCTATCAATGTCCCCACCAGAATAAATAAATCCAACAACAAAGAAAGTACCCTGGACTGGATACTTACCAACAATCCTCAAACTTACAAAGTAGGAATCCTCCCTGATGACATAAGTGACCACGCTCTCACATATATTATCAGATATAAAACTAACCTAGCCTACCCTAACACTGTCAGAGCCGTACGCAACAAAAATAAATTTAATCCTGAACTCTTCCAGCCAGAACTTTCTCAAAGTAACTGGTCACCACTAAAATCTCTCCCACTGGATGAAGCAGTAGCCTATTTCAATACCACATTCTTAACCATTCTGTACCGCCATGCTCCAGAACGATCTGTTAGATGTAAATCCAAACCAGCCCCCTGGCTCTCTAATGATACTAGACAAAAAATCCTTTTGAGAAACAAATCTTGGAGAAAATGGCATTCCACTAAGAATCCATTACATCACCAAACCTTTAGGCAACTAAGAAACAGTACAAAAAAAAATCTTACTAGACAAAAAAACCTTCTACCTCCAAGTACAACAGACATATCATAATAAGCCTCAAAAGTTTTGGAACAGCATTAACAAACTTCTTTACCCAGGACAATCTATTACTCCCAATCCACTAGGCTCCAACCCTGACAATCCCAGTCATACTGCCAATGCTTTTAATTCCTTCTTCACCAATACCATCCAAACTCTTGCCAGCCACCTAACTCCTGATACCTCTAATATTCCTATTTCATCCCCAATTACCCCCCTTATTTCAG